>NC_060138.1:315633575-315873575 GCF_021461385.2 Schistocerca piceifrons
GGATACTTTAGTTTCCCTTGCTCTGCATATTTGTTCACTGGATTTCAAAACTCATCTTTGCTTAATGGTATGACCTGTCAATCTAAAATGATAGTACTGTACTGATTCTCTTTCGTCAGTGAATATTCTTGGGAAAAAATTATTATTTCCTGCCTCCACTCGGTTTTCGTAAATCTTTAAATATGTCTCCTAATGTACTTCTTGAAACATAAAGAGAAACCATTAACATTTCAGTTCTGTCAAATACGGCCCAAACTCGTCGCTGCGGTATCGCTTCCATTTTGTGTCATCAGTCTACTGCCTCGTTATGCAGTCCGCCATGAATTCCTCTCGTATAGTTTCACATTCCCATTTTAATAGTTGGGCTGGACACTGGCACAATTCACAAAACATTGAATAAAATCAAGTGATGCAATAAAATGTTGCATCACATACTAACAAACAAGACACTTCAACTCTTCATGCAGCGAAAAACAACAGCAACAGATCATATGGTGACACTCTGAAGCGCTCTATTTTTTTATGTTTTTATTTCATTCAGTATCACGTGATTGGTCTTATTACTCCATAGTTCCCACTGCAGTGATGCACTACAGCAGATTACATAAACAGGTCTTGTACGCTACAATCTGCTATTCGATATTATCAAACCTTCCTGTAATGCGCCTTATCAGTAAACATATAAAACTATGGGAAACATATTCGCATGTCTTTTAACAGACCGCCGAGTGTGACTACTTTGCAGTTTTCCTGTATTCCTTCTCTTGTGAGGTTCTGCGGCTTTAGGGTTCTGTCACTCTTCTGTCACATTATCTCCGTTTTATATTTATGTTTATGGCCAATACCAGTGGTCGTCCCATAGGTCTCTTAACTTTCAAAGGATTTTTCCTCGACCACCTGCAACGCTATGGGACTTTCAGCGTGCATCAGCCATGAAATATTGCTACAGCGATATAAGAGCATCGAATGGGCCCTCAGGTAGCGTGAAATGTGAGGCGTCAATTGAACTGTTTAGCACACCCTTAAGATGCTACAGATCCCATCCCCGGTGACCTAGAAGAAAGATAAGTTCCACATAGGATCATGAAAATTTAAAGAAAACAGGTCGTTTTTTGTATAACGGCTTTGTAGGTGAAAATAACTGGGGGTAGTCCCAATTAAGCATGAAAATATGGGTACTAGATCTCACA
Source organism: Schistocerca piceifrons (assembly GCF_021461385.2). Lineage (NCBI taxonomy): Eukaryota > Metazoa > Arthropoda > Insecta > Orthoptera > Acrididae > Schistocerca > Schistocerca piceifrons. Next base: position 315,634,766 of record NC_060138.1, read on the forward strand.
CAGATATATTTATGAAGAGATTCATCAGACTCTGAAAGGAAACTAATGCTCACTTTAACAATTTTTTTATTGCCAAAACACATAAAAACGATTAACCCAGTGAATCAAGAATATAAACATTTAACAAGGGGACAAGGGATCACTAATACCAAATATATCCCAGTCACAAGTGAGTGGGTACATACACGAGCGATATGTAACTATGTTGCTAATGAAAGTTCAACTTGGCCTCTGTAGTCTGCTCTAAGTTGGTGACATCGCTCTCTGCAGTTCTCTCCAACGACCTGGAGCCAGTTTCCGTTGCTATCTAGAATCAATGAAACTAGTATCCTGTAACTTTATGAAACTTAGTTGGTCGTGTCACCGTTGCTTTCTCGTTACCAATTGCTGTGGACCTTGTGAGTTCCGATCAATTACAGATTAATAAACAAATTCAACAAATTCCTGTTCATGCAGATTTTGTTGTGGTTAAGCAAAATAACGTCTTTCTCTTGTGGCATGGGGAAGAAGGAAGAAAATCTTTCCCTGTACATCATAGATTTTCAATCCTGGCTACCAAGAAACTGTACATGTATGCACACATAGGAAGTCGGCCTGCTTCTGAAGTTCTTTCTATGACCCAACCGGAAAACACTTTGCTAAAATTCGAACAAACATTTCAGCTAGCTGATCTCGGCTTAACTGCTGCTCTCATACTTCATGGGCTTGTGTTTTCCTCTGCCTTTCAGATACGTACCTCAGTAAAAAAGGATTTCTTGTGCTTCTCGCACAATGCACTTTTACGACCAGCCACCCAGCCTCCTCGACACCCCTGTTGGTCTGTCAAGGAAGACTATCCTCCGCTGACCTGTATCAGCATAGAGAATGGCTTTCCGCAAAAAAGGAATTTATGAATATTCCGTTTCCCAAAGTAAGCTTCTCTTTCATGAGCTAGCTAAAGCCCCCAAAGTGGTAGAAATAATAAGACTCCCTCACTGCACCAAGAGGAAATGAGATACAGAAGTGATTACAAATTAAGTCATTGGCAGCAGTGAATACTGTTTGTACTTTTCATGCAGCATTAGTCATTCAGCTTGACTGACCATTGCGATCTGAATATTCAGTAGTACACTGAAGCGCCAAATAAAATTGTATAGGCATGCGTATTCAATTACAGAAATATGTAAACAGACAGAATACTGCGCTGCGGTCGGCAATACCTATATCTGACAACAAGTGTCTGGCGCAGTTGTTAGATCGGTTACTGCTGTTATCAAGATTTACGTGCGTTTGAACGTGGTGTTACAGTCGGCGAACGAGCAATGGGACACAGCATCTCCGAGGTAACGATGAAGTGGGCCTCTTCCCGTACGACCATTTTACGAGTGTAGCGTCAATTTCCGGAATCCGATAAAACATCAAATCTCCAACATCGCTGCGGCCGGGAAGAGATCCTGCAAGAACGGGAACAATGACGACAGAAGAAGATCGTTCAACGTGGCAAAAGTGCGAATTTTCCGCAAATTGCTGGACAATCAAGAAGTGTCAGCGTGCGAAGCATTCAACGAGATGTCATCGATGTGGTCTTTCGGATCCGATGGCTCACTCTTGTGTCCGTAATGACTGCTCGACAAAAGTCTTTACGCCCCTCCTGGACTGGAAACGTGTTTCCGAAAGAGTCTCGTTTTAAACTGTAGCGAGCGGATGGACGTGTACGAATGTAGAGAGCTTCATGAGTCCACGGGCCCTACATGTCAGAAGGGGACTTTTCAAACTGGTGGGGGCTCTGCAGTGGTGTGGGAAGTGTACAGTTGGAGTGACATGGGACCCCTGATATGTCTGGACACCACTTTGACAGGAGAGACATACGTAACCATCGTGTCTCATCACCTGCATCCATTCATGTTCATTGTGCATTCCGACGGACTCAGACAATTCCAGCAGAAAAATGCGACACCCCACACATCCATAATTGCCACAGAGTGGCTCCAGAAACACCCTTCTGAGTTTAAACACTTCTGCTGGCCAACAAAGTCCCCAGATATGAACATTATTCATGAAATCTGGGATGCCTTGCTACGTTCTGTTCAGAAGAGATCTCCATCCCCTCGTAGTCTTAACTATTTATGGACAGACATGAGAGGTTCATGGTGTCAGTGTTCTCTCCAGTCGTACTTCAGACATTAGTCGAGCGCATGCCACGTCATGTTGCGGCAGTTTCTTTGTCTCTTTAGTGTAAAACAGTTTACAGGACAGTCTTTGAATATACTGCCACGTAACAATAGTTTGCACAGTCCTGCTGACCCGGTTGTTCACATTGCTAACATGATGTAATGGAGTCAGATTACATCCTAGTGGAAGAAAATTTTGAATCTGAACGTGCGATCGGTACATGACATGCTCCATATTTTAAACTTTTTCTGCAGGAAGATATGAGGCGCCCACTTTTCTGCGTAATACCGGTGTGTATTCAGATGAGTGAAGTTGGAAGGTATAGAAGTATTGATTCTACCTTGAAAGTACTGGTATCTTGCATCCTGTTTCGGTAGCAAAGATATTAGCAGCAGATAAAATGAAATGTAACAGTTTTTAAATATTGATCAGATAACCATGAGAATATCACGTCAAACTAACACCCTAACAAAAAATACACGTACTTCCGGTTTTCCTGAATGAGGTCATAGCAGATTTTCCTTACGGCAGTTTTCTGAAGTTTGCAAAGCCTCTGTCATTTTTCTTTTAGCCTATTCAAATGTTACTTTTTGAGCAGTAATGGCGTAGTCGTCTACATGTATGAATCGTTTTTATTTCCGGCTAGTGTGGCTGGTCATCTATCTACGTATTATACGGAATAAGAGAATGAAGGGCCCCTTAGATAATCTATTCATTTTGTTGCAGTTCCACATCTCTTCCGTTTGATGGTTACGCAGAATCTTCTATAGATCTGCGAACGTCTTAACGTATAAGTCACTGGAATGTTCTTCGTTATTCCATAGACTTGCGTAAGTAGTCGGCGATTTACTGTATCGCACACAACAGGTATGTCAACATACACAGCGGCACTTATTAATTTCTTTTCGAAGCCGTCTTCAGTGTAATGTGTGGGATTTAGTATCTGACTATAGCATTATTTTCCTGGTCTGCACGCGACTTGGCCAGGGACAAGTTTTTTAACATTTTTGTTTGCTATTCTTCATAGATTCATTGTTTCAAATTTCTTGTAAGGGAGGCAGGTTACGGAAATAGGACGGAAACTTTTTGGCCCGTTTGGCTCTTTGTCAGACTTTAATATTGCCCCTATTTATGCTTTACTCCGCAATTCGCGAATCTGAAATGATCCCAAAGATCTAGTCATCATCCTTGCCAGCGAATCTTTTTTTTTTTTTTTTTTGACCAACCCACTTTCTTTGTTCAGTTTTTCAGGTGAGAATTGATTTTCTAGTGATTCGCTACCTCACCCTGTGTTTCGCATGAGTATCGACCTATTCGCCTTCTCTGGACTTCATATTTTCACGGCGCATTGATTGTTCCACAGAATTTCGTACTTGCAATCACGTAAACTTCTCTTCTTCTACTGATATTTCGGATACTGTCGTCCAGCCAGCTTCGGAGTGAGCTGGCCGACTGACGCCCCAGCACTTGCTCCGCCCTTAGAACCCGCGGATCGCGCCCCTGCGCATGTAGCCACTGCTACACAAAGCACCAGAGACGTTGATCGTCGGCGAAGAGGTACAACATACGCATCAAATTAGATCCATGGTTGCACGGTCGATGCACACGGTGGTATCGATGTATTACTGCGTGCTACCCCTTTGTGAAGTATTTGGGGACATATTACGGAAAGCGCCGGATTTCATGTTTTGTCCAAGATGAAGCCAGTACTTCTATTCATTAAATTCGTCGCCAGCCGAATTTAAATCGCTTCTTCCACTTCTGGTCCCAGAAAGATGAAGTTGATGCAAAAACTTCACCGTTTTCATAGAGCATAGAGTGCATAGTGTCAATACAGTGCTCTGCCACCTCCGATGTGTTCAACCGGGTTTGTCTGCGGTGGTCTGAGCATCTCTCATGGGCTGTACGTATCATCTGTAAATCCCAGGCTTCTGAAGCACCAAAGCAATTGTAACAAACCTCAAGTATCACTCAGTGATTAGACCTTTCTTCTCAATAGCCTTCTACACATGACAAATTTTTTTCCGTCCCCTTCATGATATACTGGATATCTCAAAAGACACTTACAGCCAACGAACTGAAAAGCATATGCGAACAGGTATGAAAATATGATTCACAATTTTTTTTCTTTTCATTGCACGCAGCATACACTGCGATAGAGTGAGTGCAATGTTTGTAATACTGTATATACGACCATCAAATGCGTGGAAACTAACAAGATAAGTCAGGAAAGGAACCATTTCCAGAATAGGGTTTACATGCAGGTAGGCAGTGCGATATGAACGATCAAAGGCAAGGGAAGATGACGTAGTATCCACACGAGTGGCTTGGTAGGATTCACGACAAATTGTGGAGACCATACGAAAAACCACAAATTCCTAGAGCGCACCTGTACTGAGTACTTCAAAAATGTTTATAGTTGTTTCCATATCAAATGATACTGTTGGAAAGCCTTTTAAGCAGTATCAAAATCCCTACATTATTTCAATGGACCATCATGTAAATACAAAAAACGCGGCAGAGGACTTCAATTTAAAACGCGTTTAAAATTATTAGTACTGCTACTTCCTGTCATCAAACAGATATTTTGATCCGATTTTCAGTAACAGGTATATCGAGTCACGAAGATTACTTGTGCAGCATATAATTTAACGGGGACCACGCCAGCCAAGTCGGCCGGTCGTAGAGACCCAGTGCCGCTCATGCGAAAGTGGGACAGGTCGCTAGTAGAGTAAGAGTATAAATAATAAACTTAGCATAAATAACCTTCCATATCAGATTATCATTGTCTGACAAGTAATGCATTTGATCGAGAGGGGGTCAGACTAACCATTACGCTGCCGGGAGTGCTAATCAGTGAGCAGCAGCTCCTCAGTTGACATGTCTGATAAAAAGAAAAATGATCCAAAACACTAATACCTTACGGGTAAGAAAAGCTGCACATGTCAGCGTCTGGACTGGACAGTGGGAACTACGCTACCCGGTACCCTTAAGCCTCCTAACGTCTTTAATGGAGGGCACCTCCCGAATTTCTTAGCAGATATCAAGGAACTTCCTGACTGTATTGCAAGAGATGAGGTAAGACTGAGCTGAATCCTCAATGAGGACGGGTAGATGACGTAGGAAACAAAGAGCAGAAACATTTATATGCACAGTAGAAGAGCTTAATATATTGAGAACCTTAGAGATATTTATCCATCACTGGATGTCAGATGGCTCACGGTGGCGATAATGTCGCAGTGAACAATTTAAAGTGAGACTGAGTTCAGCAGCAGATGGCAGTTTCTGGGCTCAGGGCTTATCACGTCGTCTGGCAGCTATTTTCACTGTAATACGATTTATCTGTTAGAACACTAAACACATATTCTTCGATTCACATTTTCGAGTGTAACTACATATACTTAGTTTTCAAACATTAGGAAATTTAGCTTGTAAAATTATAAGCAAATAACCAAAGATAAACTACAATTCTTTTAAACAGCACTAGACTTCTACCACAGTGAAACAAACCAGATCCCGCCAAAGAAACACTTACTGTGATACTGAAAACAAAGTGAAAGGAAAGCAAAAAATTATACAATGATAGTATAGTAGCACGTTGGCTCAAATCAAGAACAACCATGACAACAACAAGATTGTCCATGCATTAGGATTGCTTGAGTGTGTTTCCCTTCGCAACTTGATGAGCCTACTGACTTCTTTTTATTTTATTTTTTTCAAGCAAAGCCCAGTTCACCAAATACAACTATGTTACATAATAATACAAACAGAATATTCGCTTTCTGCATCTACATATACATCTATAATCTCCAAACCTCTGTGACGTACATGGCAGAGGGTAAATGACACTTATCAGTTATTAGAGTTTTCTTCCGTTCGACACAGAATGACTATTTCAATGCCTCTGTGCATGCGCAATTAATGTAATCTCGTTCTCACGATCCTTACGGGAATGATGTGTAGGGGGCTGTAGTACATACCCACAGTTGTCTATAATAGCTGATTCTTAAAACTTTGCAAGCAGGCTTTCTCTGGATGGTTTGCGTCTGGCTTCAAAGGTCTGCCTGCTCAGTTTCTTCATGTTTCCCGTGACACAAACAAACCTTTGACTGTTCGTGCTGCTCTTCTCTGTATACATTTAACATCCCCTGTTAGTCCTATCTGATACGGGTCTGACACATATTCTAGGACGGTTTATAAGAGTTATTTGCAAGCAATCTCCTTTGTAGGCTTATACAGTTCCTCAATTTTGTACCAATAAACCGTAGTCTCCCTCCTCCTGATTTCCTCACGACTCCAACTTTGTTACCATTCCTTTTCATATTCATATAAAGTTTTATACCCAGATATTTGTATAATAATTCCGACACTGACTCACAGATATTATAAGATAATACATTTATTCGTTTTGCGATGTGCACAGTTTTACATTTCTGAAAATTTAAAGCAAACTGCCAATCTATGCACCAACTTCTCAGTGTCTAACTAAATATGTGTGTAGTTTATTTAGATGGTACGTCATTATAGGTAACAGCGTCATCTGAAAAAGACTGATGTTACTATTAATATTGTCCGTAGGGTCATTAAATACAAAAGAAATAGCTTGTTTCCCAATATAGTTCCCCGGTCACACCATAAGTCATTTCTACATCTGACGATGACTATCGATACAAGATGACTTGCTGTATAGTCCCTAGCAAAAAATTCTCACACCACTCAAAAATTTCGCTTGATACCCCCACGATTGGACATTTGAGTTGATCCAAAGCTTGAAGTATATCATGTGAGAAACGTGCGAGTTGACTCTCTTGCGATCGTTGTTTTCGGATTCCCAGCTGACTGGTAGGGCTGTCCTAGATACGTCATCATATTTTAGCTCAGAATATGTTCTAATATTCTACAACAAATCTTTGTCAAGGATATTGGATACTAGCTTTGTCAATCATATCTACTACCCTTCTTGTAAGTGATTGTGGCCGGCCGGAGTGGCCGAGAGGTTCTAGGCGCTACAGTCTGAACCGCGCGACTGCTACGGTCGCAGGTTCGAATCCTGCCTCGGGCATGGATGTGTGTGATGTCCTTAGGTGAGTTAGGTTTAAGTAGTTCTAAGTTCTAGGGGACTTATGACCTCAGCAGTTGAGTCCCATAGTGCTAAGAGCCATTTGAACCATTTAAATGATTGTGACCTGTTCCTCCTTCCAACTACCGGGCACAGATTTTTGTTCGAGGGATCTACCATAGATTATAGTAAATAGAGTTTCCAATTCATCCGCAAATTCAGTATAGAATCTGACAGGGATTCCATCGGGCAAGGAGTTTCTCAGCACTGCTGAAACTAATGCCTCTTTCACCCATCTTTTCAGTGGTATGAGGATTAAATTGTGGCAGCTAGCTTGGGTTTTCCTTTGTAAAGTAATATTTTAAAAAGGAGATAGTCATTTCTGTTTTTGCTCTACTACCCTCAATTTGGCCTATCTCACTAGGGGTAAGATAGATACCGCCTACAGGAAAATTAAAGAGACCTTTGGAGATAAGAGAACGACTTGTATGAATATCAGGAGCTCAGATGGAAACCCAGTTCTAAGCAAAGAAAGGAAAGCAGAAAGGTGGAAGGAGTATATAGAGGGTCTATACAAGGGCGATGTACTTGAGGACAATATTATGGAAATGGAAGAGGATGTAGATGAAGATGAAATGGGAGATACGATACTGCGTGAAGAGTTTGACAGAGCACTGAAAGACCTGAGTCGAAACAAGGCCCCCGGAGTAGACAATATTCCATTGGAACTACTGACGGCCGTGGGAGAGCCAGTCCTCACAAAACTCTACCATCTGGTGAGCAAGATGTATGAAACAGGCGAAATACCCTCAGACTTCAAGAAGAATATAATAATTCCAATCCCAAAGAAAGCAGGTGTTGACAGATGTGAAAATTACCGAACTATCAGCTTAATAAGTCACAGCTGCAAAATACTAACACGAATTCTTTACAGACGAATGGAAAAACTAGTAGAAGCCAACCTCGGGGAAGATCAGTTTGGATTCCGTAGAAACACTGGAACACGTGAGGCAATACTGACCTTACGACTTATCTTAGAAGAAAGATTAAGAAAAGGCAAACCTACGTTTCTAGCATTTGTAGACTTAGAGAAAGCTTTTGACAATGTTGACTGGAATACTCTCTTTCAAATTCTAAAGGTGGCAGGGGTAAAATACAGGGAGCGAAAGGCTATTTACAATTTGTACAGAAACCAGATAGCAGATATAAGAGTCGAGGGACATGAAAGGGAAGCAGTGGTTGGGAAGGGAGTAAGACAGGGTTGTAGCCTCTCCCCAATGTTGTTCAATCTGTATATTGAGCAAGCAGTAAAGGAAACAAAAGAAAAATTCGGAGTAGGTATTAAAATTCATGGAGAAGAAATAAAAACGTTGAGGTTCGCCGATGACATTGTAATTCTGTCAGAGACAGCAAAGGACTTGGAAGAGCAGTTAAATGGAATGGACAGTGTCTTGAAAGGAGGATATAAGATGAACATCAACAAAAGCAAAACAAGGATAATGGAATGTAGTCTAATTAAGTCGGGTGATGCTGAGGGAATTAGATTAGGAAATGAGGCACTTAAAGTAGTAAAGGAGTTTTGCTATTTGGGGAGCAAAATAACTGATGATGGTCGAAGTAGAGAGGATATAAAATGTAGGCTGGCAATGGCAAGGAAAGCGTTTCTGAAGAAGAGAAATTTGTTAACAGCCAGTATTGATTTAAGTGTCAGGAAGTCATTTCTGAAAGTATTCGTATGGAGTGTAGCCATGTATGGAAATGAAACATGGACGATAAATAGTTTGGACAAGAAGAGAATAGAAGCTTTCGAAATGTGGTGCTACAGAAGAATGCTGAAGATTAGATGGGTAGATCACATAAGTAATGAGGAAGAATTGAATAGGATTGGGGAGAAGAGAAGTTTGTGGCACAACTTGACCAGAAGAAGGGATCGGTTGGTAGGACATGTTCTGAGGCATCAAGGGATCACCAATTTAGTATTGGAGGGCAGCGTTGAGGGTAAAAATCGTAGAGGGAGACCAAGAGATGAATACACTAAGCAGATTCAGAAGGATGTAGGTTGCAGTAGGTACTGGGAGATGAAAAAGCTTGCACAGGATAGAGTAGCATGGAGAGCTGCATCAAACCAGTCTCAGGACTGAAGACCACAACAACAACAACAACCCTCAATTTTATTTCCAGTCCCATCCATCTCTCAATGGACGCTAACTTTGTTGCCATAATCAGTCTTTACATACGACCAGAACGTCTTTGGGTTCTGTGAAATGTCCTTTGACGATGTTATGCTACGATAGTCACTTAAGGCTCGATGCACTGCTCTCCTGACAGCCAAACGCGTTTCATTTAGCATCTTTCTATCTATAGACTGCACTTTTTTTACACTTATCATGCATAGCGTCTTTTTTTTAGAAGTTCCGTTACAGTGATTGTTTCGTTACAGTGATTGTTTCCTATGGAGAGACTCTCCCATTGTGAACAGTTCTGCTGGGTGCATACGTATCTACTGCGTGGCACACTATTCTTTTGTACTAGATCGGTAGGTATTCTACATGTCAATGTCCTATATTAATGTTTCAAGTTCCTCATTGAGATATAATACTACTGCGTTCTTTGCCTAGTTAACGAAACTTACGAATCTTGCTACTTGCTTTAGCTGCCCTTTGTACTGGGGTAATCACTGTTGCCGCAACCACCTCTTGGTCACGGATACTATTTTTGATGTGGAGAACCTCCGAGAGGTCAGATCAATTTGTTGTTATTAGATCTGTTTTCATGATAAGTGGGGTTCCAGATTTTTCGTTCTAAGTAGTTTTCAGAGATGGCATTTAGTGATGTTTCTCAGAATTTCTTCTCACGCCCATCACTAATTAATTTTCTCAGTTGGTTATTGAATGATGAAAGTCTCGATCGATGATTGCAATGTGATTGAGTTTACATACGTACAAGTTAGCTGAGGTTCTCTCTAAAGTTTTCGTCTACATCAGGAGTTGGGTCTTGTGGTCGATAAAAGGATTTCATTACACTTTTATGCCCATCACCGATACTGACTCTTGACCAAACAATATCACATGCAGCTTTATTTTCTAACTCGATGGGTTTGAGCTTCTTGGCTGCTGAGACTAATATACCACTTCCATTTCCCATTAGCCGATGCTTTCGGTATACATTTCAGTTTTCCTCACAAATCTCACTGCTGTCACTTGTAGCTTTAACCCGCTTCATGTACCTAATATTATACAACTTCACTCGAAGCGCATCAAACTCTCGCACTTTATTGCGAATGGTTCAACAGTTCACTACTATAATTTTCATACACTCGAGCGCGCTTGCGCGAGTGTCTGTGTGTGTGTGTGGGGGGGGGAGGGGGTATTCCTTTACATCTTGTGCTTCCAGGTGTCCTACAGTTGTCATCACCAGTACTGGATGCACAGTCGCCTAGTCTAAAAGCCCCTTGTGTGAACACCATTTACAGCGTGCGTGCCACCTGTATGTGTAGTGCTTACCTGACCCATTCGCGGGGACCCTACAGTTCTCAAACCTGTTGCGCAAGCCCAGGAAGTCGCAGCCTAGTTTGTCATAGAACCTTCGAAGTATCTCGTTCAGTCCTTCTACTCGACTCCGGACCGAGGGGCCACGATCAATTCTAATGACAATGCTGCAAATCATTTACTTCGTTACAATTCTTTGAGTAGGTCTAGTCTTTTCAACCTTCTCTACATTCGTAGATATGATCCGGGTGCGACATCGGAGGCCAGGCGACCGACATAGTTTGTTCCAGGGTACACTAGAATCTGCAGTAGGTCGCAAACTGTTCTCTCAATGGTTGCCGGAATACGCACCTGTCGTTCTATCCTGTGTCCTGCTGCCTTGTCCCTAAGGTGTATCATTATTCGTCGTCAATTTAAACTGCCGTCAATTAATATACCCGTACACCTATCCTTTCTCTGCTTGTTTAACACAGTCTACGGCAGGATTACCACCAAATGAAGCAAGTGTAATTGCTTAGTTTCGGTTCCAGTGGAAGACGGCACCTCGAACCTGTTGATTACGTAGAGATACTGAGTCCTCCCTGGTCCAAGTCTACCACGTCCAGGTCACCGTTACCTATGATACCACCGACGTGGCAACCGCGGTCAACTGAATGAATGGTGACAGATCCCTTACATCCTCCAGAGCAGACCAGGTTCACATCAGAGGATATGATTTCACAGTGTCAGAGCTATTTCCAGCTGATTACAAACGTCAACTACCTCATTTCGTGTTTGAGAACAGCATTCCTAGTGAGGCTGCATTGAGGCTGGTGCAGTGATTTATAGGACAGTAAACAAATAATGCTAAACTAACCCTTCCGATTTTCTTTCAATCTGTTGATATAAATATATACTAATTACCTTTCAGAACTGAAGCAGTTAGCATATACACTGCTGGCCATTAAAATTGCTACACCACTAAGATGACGTGCTACAGACGCGAAATTTAACCGACAGGAAGAAGATGCTGTGATATCCAAATGATTAGCTTTTCAGAGCATTCAGACAAGGTTGGCGACGGTGGCGACACCTACTACGTGCTAACATGAGGAAAGTTTCCAACCGATTTGTCATACAGAAACAGCAGTTGACCGGCGTTGCCTGATGAAACGGTGTTGTGATGCCTCGTGTAAGGAGGGGAAATGCGTACCTCACGTTTCCGACTTTGATAAAGGACGGATTGTAGCCTATCGCGATTGCGGTTTATCGTATCGCGACATTGCTCCTCGCGTTGGTCAAGATCCAATGACTGTTAGCAGAATATGTAATCGGTGGGTTCAGGAGGGTAATACGGAACGCCGTGCTGGATCCCAAGGGCCTCGTATCAATAACACTCGAGATGACAGGCATCTTATCCGCAAGGCTGTAACGGATCGTGCAGCCACGTCTCGATCGGTGAGTCAACAGATGGGGACGTTTTCAAGGCAACAAGTATCTGCACGAACAGTTCGACGACATTTGCAGCTGCATGGACTATCAGCACGGAGACCATGGGTGCGGTTGGTTACCCTTGAAGCTGCATCACAGGCACGAGCGCCTGCGATGGTGTACTCAACGACGAACTTGGGTCCCCGAATGGCAAAATGTCATTCTTTCGGATGAATCCAGACTCTGTTTGCAACATCATGATGGTCGCATCCTTGTTTTGCGACATCGCGGTGAACGCACATTGGAAGCGTGTATTCGTCATCGTCATATTGGCGTATCATTCGGCGTGATGGTAAGGGATGCCATTGGTTACACACCTCGTTCACCTCTTGTTCGCACTGACAGCACCTTGAACAGTGGACGTTACATTTCAGATGTGTTACGACCCGTGGCTCTACCCTTCATTCGATCCCTGCGAAACTCTACATTTCAGCAGGATGATGCTCGAACGCATGTTGCAGGTCCTGTACGGGCCTTTCTGGATACAAAAAATGTTCGACTGCTTCCCTGGTCAGCACATTCTCCAGATCTCTCACCAATTGAAAACGTCTCGTCAACGGTGGCCGAGCAACTGGCTCGTCACAATACGCCAGTCACTACTCTTGATGAACTGTGGTATCGTATTGAAGCTGCATGGGCAGCTGTACCTGTACAAGCAATCGAAGCTCTGTTTGACCCAATGCCCAGGCGCATCAAGGCCGTTATTACGGCCAGAGGTGGTTGTTCTGGATACTGATTTCTCAGGAACTATGCATACAAATTGCGTGAAACTGTAATCGAATGTCGGCTCTGGTATAATATATTTGTCCATTGAATACCCGTTTATCATCTGCATTTATTCTTGGTGTAGCAATTTTAATGGCCAGTAGTATAGAACGAGATGTATATTAAAGCAACAGAATAACCTGCGGTGAAAATTACTGGTTTCCTTCCATTTTTAAATTATAGTCGCTAACAAATTCGAAAATAGCTTTACCGTACGATAAACGTAGATAATATAATCATATAATCCTATTGAAAGGGAAAACTAGTTCTAACGTGATAGATTAGTAATTTACATTACGAAATATAAAACACCACTGGACGAGGTAATTGTTGCACAAAGTATCTAGCGCACCCGCACTATTACAGTAAAAGATACAATTTCTTTATAAAAAAATCAAATTTATAATGAAACATAAGAAAATTCCTCAGACTCTAATGTAGTACTTCGGAAACGGTGATGAAACGGCCAATGATGCTGACAGCAGACCTGTTCATGGGTCTCAGGCCAACTCCAAGATAAGAAACAATTATTTATTTTTAAAATATAATGTGTAATTGTTCTTGAATGTCTGTATTACACCACATTCTATGAGTAAATACAGGGGCGTCTATTATACTAAGGCCATAGAGTATCTGAGGAACATGAAGGAATGTGTGCTACAGGCCACCATTTCTTTCTGTTGTTGATAACCATGAGCTCGTGTTCTTCTCATAAATTTGTAATATTTCGTGTCGTACAAATCTAAGCGTTGTACAAAATATTAAAGCCATTTTAAATATGCTGTTAACTGATGTGGCCTGCTCGTAGTCCTTTTAGCAATAACTAATTCCATTCTCGTGAGCGAATTCAGAAATCAACAGTGTAATGGAAACCGTTGCTGAATTGCCAATAGCACATTATTTGATTCATTTCCAGTATGTAGATCAACATAGTGCATTACAGTTCAGAGGAAATACGTAGCTGAACTAACAAAAGATGTTGTTAATCCAGTTGTTCTTATATCTGATGGTTCCAGCAATTAACTTTTATTCATTAGTATTTGACAGTAATTTTAATACCAAATAATTTCATTGTCCAATCACGAAAACAAGATGACTTTTCTACATGAAGGGAAACATTGACTGCAGAAAGTACAGGTACTTTTCAGAAGAAAACTTATCTATTTCCTTTTATTTCCCAACAATTTAGCCAACACTTAACAACAAAGGTTTTTGTTTAAAATACAGAGTTTGGGACATTGCCTGTAGGCTATCAGGCGGTTGCACGTGTTTATAGAAAAATGCAACCCCCTGGGAGGCTTCGTAGTTCCTGTTCATAATGCGCTGTGCTTCCATACTTCAAAATGTGTGCCCCACTCTGTCGAAGATACTTAACTAATAACGCTAACAGCCAAGCCCGGAGGAAACATGAATTTTCTAATGTTGAGTTTCTCTGTACCGTCGTACAGTGCAGACACTTTTCGTGTATTTTGCTACCAACAAGCTCCGTTTAGACTCAGTAGTCCCATAAAATGTTTATTATTTGATCATTTTCCGTATCAATTAAGTCATTTTATGTAATTCAAGTTTCTCATTTGTGAGCTCGAGAACAGAAGCACAAACTTTGAAACTGTTAGTTTATGGAAAAGTGGTACATTAGTTTCTTATTGCTTTCAGCATTACGTATAGGATGTCACAGGAAAAATGGGTCAATATTCTGGGAAATGACATGAACGATCATTCGAAGGAAAATTGTCCAGTAAACATTAATTATAAAACGAAAACGTTAAGAGCCATGAGTACATCTTTATCTTCGATATTATGAGACAAATCTATTGCAATGTCCTTGCTCTCCATATCACAGGTGGTAGTAAGGACCAAAACAAGACCAAAGCGTCCGGTAAAAACGCGCTTTAAAGTGCATACCTTAAGAATTAGGAGCACTAGCTCATCTTCGCTACTTTGAAACACATCTCTTGTGCTGAGGACGTGCCCATCGCTCTTAAGATGCGAGTTTTTGAGACCATGTTTACCAGACTATTGTTATTTGTTTTGGTCCATACTATCTCCGCCCAGAATACGGAAACTAAAGAGATTGTGGTAGAAAAGATTTGTTTCATTATATCGAAGACGAATGAGTGGTCATAGAGATTTTCTCGGGATGTCATCTTAATCCCTCAACACACCAAGTAAGACCTGCTCAAAGTTAACTTACTGGCTTGCGTGACGGCTCCAGAGCAAGTTCCGTCAGCTTCTAGGCTGCTTGTACGTTTGCAGGTGTGTATCATTCTCTGAATACAATCTTTACAGACCACTCATCAGTCATTCCGTCATCTAATGTGACAGCCTGAAATCTGTGGCGTCTCCGTAGGTTGAGCCATTCCAAGCATGTTCATGTCTGGAACCTGGCGTCAAAGTGCCTTTTAATTAAACCACTCTCATACGAAATAAGTTTTATAAATTTACTAGACAGCAAGCTTGACTGTTGGCTGGCGGGAGTGGGGATGGCTAGCTCCATTAGTGAAGCAGTCACATGGTGTAAAGTCTGCTGCGAATTGTAACATGGCAAAATGTCCCCTTCAAGTACAGATTTTCGCTAGAACATTGGGATTGTTTCCACCGTATAAGAATGACTTCCATGAATGCAATGATTAAATCAATACTGCTGTCATTACTCCATTGTGGATTTATTTATGACAGATAAAATACATTTTGAGGTTTCCTGGAGAGGCTGCTCTTGAAGTGCCACCAGATTGTGACACCAGACGGCGATAACACTTCTGACAGGCCAGTGCAGATAGCATTCAAAGAACTTAGCAAGGGAAGAGACACCGGAGTTGTCACGCGACAGCACGTGGAGCTCCCTGCAGGGAAGCGAAGGAGTAAGCTTGCAGACAATATTACTCCTTGGGAAACAGAGTTAAGGGCTTGCTAAGGACTTTTTTCACAATGAATTATCGTTACGGTTGACGTCTCTACGGCAGAGGAAAGGGAACGTTTTGCTATAATAGACGCATACAGTAGATAGTTATGCCTATACGACGAGAAAATTCCCAGCTTTTACAAGAAACATCTGCACTTAAACATAATTTTTGATGACATTTTGCCTCGAAACCACTTGCTGCATACCTTACACTGTGTGACAGCTTCGGGAAGCTGGCTATCTTTCCTCGCTGCCTGCAAGCCAACAGTAATGTGCGTCGTCTTGCAAACTTACTGTGAAACGTTTAACGGTGTGACACTTGTTAGGCTGTTCAAACAAACCCCCTGTGTCCACTCGGTATTTTCTCAGGGATATAGAATACCTGCATGCAGTCATATAAATAGTATGACACTAGGACCTATGCTGGCTACTCAACAAAGGAATGGTGTTGTTAACTCATACATGTCTAAGAAACATACGTGAAATCCGGTACTTACTACATACTTCGACTAACACTGGCAACCAAAAGGGAAATGGTGACCAAGTATGATAAATATCGCAACATACTGCCAATGTATACGACGTGTTTTTGTGGTTTAATTCACGGTCTTCAATAATCTATCCGAGCACAAATTTAGGACACAATGTACCAACTGTATCTGAGAGTGACCAGGACACTACATTAATGACACTTTGGTTATGACGTTAAATTAAGCTTTTACCTTTGGCGGGCAGAGAATTAGGCATGTTGAGGTGCTTCAACGAAACTCATAATTAGCTGTAATATTTTTCTTAGCAGTTATGAATTTCTGGCGCTGAGGCGATAGGAAAGCCTCTGAGTGGTATTTCAGCTGCTCTGTAGCAACCTTGGTTGTCACTGCTTAGTTTTAAGAATGAAATTGAAAGCTAAAATTTCATCTTAAACGGCTAAGAGATCCATTTTACACCGCAGATATATAGTAATCCACATGAAAATTTGTGGAATGCCAGCAAAAGTTTTCAGTGCAAACCATTTAGTGCTCTGTCATAATGAAGGCGACTGTAGATTGCACCAAGCTACTAATTTATTACAGATTACTTTTCCAGTCGATTCGTATGTTATCATTGTTCAGGTGTACAAGCCTTCTCAAAAAACTCGCATTAGTAGTAAATACTTCGGAAATTTGTCGGAGTTTGTGTTTCACATACTTCACATTTTAAAAGTCTCATAAAAATATTTTTTGTGTTTCTTACTTATTCCCTCTACCAGCTTTTAGAAATATACATTTTTTTCAGCTAAGCCGTTGATTTAAGTCTAGTAGAGGCCGTCATTAAGTCTACCTACTTTGTGGTAGATGTGATTCCACAACGAATGTCTTATTCCATAAATTAAAACGTTTCGGCAGTGTAGACCCTTTGTCTCTTCTTCCTTCTTATTCAGTGCTGTTTTGTCCAGTGTTAGAGACAACTGCGATTGAAAATGTACCTTTGCTCTCTTACTGAGGGAGAAGTATTAGACATTTTAGAAGAATCTAGAAATTCTGGAACGGAATCTGGTGATAGTGATGAAGTGGTGAGTGAAACTGAAGAGAAGTGTGCTTTGCGCTAGGATGTGGACAGTAATGGTGAACGAACAGATTCTGAAGACAAACTTTGAGCATCTGCAGCGGATGGTGGCATAGTTGGCGGGGTCAGTGAGAAGTAATTTACAACCACTGGAATAGTATTTACGTTCGAACCTCCTCATATCACAAGAAAAGTAGCACAAAACATAGTGAAAGAGCGAAAAGGCGTAATAGATGAAGGTAATGTAGGAACCATAAGAGAATCATTTGAAACGATTATTTCTCCAGTAATTGTTAACACCATAATAACGCACACCAATGAAAAAGGTATTGAGACAGAATTTATCCAGAAGAGACAGATTTCAATTCATAGCACATATGGTGTTATTTATTACCATGGGGGTGGACGTCGATAGTAACTCATCTATCCCCGATTTATGGTCCTACACTTTAGGAAAATCTGTTAATACTGCTACTATGAGAAGAACTAGATTTGGTAAGATAACTAAAATATTAAGATTTGATGAGAAAAGGATGGAAAATGAGGGCAGGAAACATGACAAGGTTGCTGCAATACCAGAAATATTTGATAAAATGAATGAATTACTGCTGGTATGGACACTGTTTTGAGAAAATTTTGTTATTGTTCTCTGCCAGGTGTCCCTTCAAGGTCCTCATGAAGGAAACCCTGGAAAGTATGGTACACTTAGATGAAACCTCACGTATTCTAAAATCACATATGTTCGCAGAATGGAACTATACACAAAGAAGGAAAATTATACTCCACAACAATCAAAGTCAGCAGCAGCTGTACTGAAACAAATGATTGTTCCTATACATAATTCAGGGTGCAAAGTGACCACAGACAGACATTAAACTTCACGTGATTACGTCGAAGATTTGTGGAGGAATCACAATTTAACTTTCGTGGGAACATTACAAGCTAATAGGAAGCATATACCTTAAGAACTGAACGACATCTCATGAAGACATTCCAGTAAATTTAATTTAAATGATTCTATTACTGCAAATATCCAAGTCATTCTGTTGCTGTCGACTGAACATTATGGCGCTGCACTCCACAATTAATTCACCTACTGACAGTAAAGAGAAAACAATCATAAATTTATATTATAATGAAACGAAATGCGGAATTGTCACAATCTATTAAATGATGAGGAAATTTTCAACGAAAAGGGCTGCAGGAAGATTTCTGCAATCTAATTTCTATACTCCTGTGGACATTGCACCGTTAAATAGTTATACATTGTTTGTGCTCAACTTTCCAGAGTAAAATAAGGGAATACCTAATAAGCGACGGACTTTTCTTCAAGAATTCGGACTACATCTCATGAAACCATACATTGAAAGAAGAACTACGATTTTTAGAGAGCTCCAGAAGTGTGTGGTTTCAGTCATGGGAGGTATTCACAGAAAGAATATCAAGCACAGGTTCACTGCAAAGGAATATTTTAGAGAAAGAGGAAGATGTCATTTGTGTTGTCGTGGAAGCCAGCCAAAATCAGTGAAATACAATAAAGTGAACAGAACAACAGTGATCTCTAACAGCTGTAAGAGATACACATTTAGCAAATACAGCAAGAAAACTGTTCTATGTTCCAAATGTGAAGATGTTTCCGAAGATAGAGATAAATCAGTGAGCTTAGAATCTATGTAATGTAAACTCCTGTAATTATTCTAAAATACCTGACATATTTTTGAATTACAATGAAATGTTCTCCAAGAACTCTGTAACGACTTTTAGTACGAATGTAGAGAGATATTTCTCAAGAAAATAAGTCTAAATAAACTTAAATGATGATGAATGTGAAAAATAATGAACGACGTTTTGTAGCGAGTAATAAAAGAAATTTATAGTTTATGGACCTTTATTACACATCAGTAGCATTTTTTATAATATTTTGGTAAAAAAGGTCAAAGAAAATTAAGGGAATCTGAATGATAAAAGTTTTTTCTGATGGGAACAAAGTAATGCCCCCGCTCCCTTTGGTACTGTGCATTATGGAAAATATGTTGCTACGATAAGGGTTAAAGCCTTCATATTATATCTGTAACACGCAGTGAGGTTCTTGCGCTGATGTAAACAAGCAATTGTGTCACGTAACTTCTTTACGTTTCAAGATATGGAAGAGCTATATTATCTTCGAAAGGGAAACAATACACTTCAGTTAACACCAGCTGATAGATCATTAAAAGAGATGTATATTGATGCTATACTTTCCGGTGACGAACAGCTTCCGTAGCTTAACGGGAAGTGCATTACCTTGCCAATTAGGGAGTATCTACCGGCGGCCTGGCGTCTCGCCCAACATGAGAATGACCTTCAGATGATGTTCCCTCCTCGTTTAGATGAATGCTGGGCTTCTCCCAAATCCCCGGCTCAGAAAACATGATGTTCAAACAGCTGAAATACCATGACACACGGGGAACAAAGTTTACACGAGTCACAGGTAGAAGGCGTAGACGACTTTCCTTCCTTAGGTTTGCTATGAACTGGGACTACAGGTGGGGCATATAGCGAAAGAAACAAAATAATTTAGCCAAATCAAGGAAGCAGCGCACCGCATACTGTGGGGTACATGCTGGAGAAGAGAAATGTTACACTTTTCAGTGACCATACATTTGATTTTCCCATTAAGTGACGTTAGTTATGCCACTGCATTCCTCGAAAGGCATCAAGTCATTTCCACTACACAATCTGGATGTAAGACCCGTTAGTAACTTCATCACTGAGGTAGAAATACATTGTAAGAAAGAAAAGGAACGACGCACCACGAACGAATTATCCGAATGTGACGAAATTCCGTAGTGTGATTTGCATGTACCCACAAACAAATGATACAATTTCAGAAAAACAGGATGACTTATTCAAGAAAAACAGCTGACAAATCAAGCAAATCAATAACGCGTTGGTCCACCTCTGACCGTTATTTAGTCAGTTATTCGGCTTGGAAGTCATCGACAGAGGAATCCCTGAGTGATACCGTGCCATACTCTGTCCAGTTGAAGCGTCAGATCTTCAAACTCACGAGCTAGTTGGAGGAAGCTGCCCACAATGTTCCAAACGTTCTGTATATGGGAGTCATAATTTGCTGGCCAAGGGAGGGTTTGGCAAGCACGTAGACAATCAGGAGAAATTCTCGCCTTGTGCTGGCGAATATTATCTTCCAGAAAAGTAAGGTAAATATGGCTTGACATGAAGGGCAACAAAACGAGGAGCAGAATATCGCCAACGCACCACGGTGCCACGGATGACAACCGAGAAAGGTCTGCTATGAAATGAAATGCACCGCAAACCATCAGTCCTAGTTGTTGGGCCATAAGGTGGGCGACAGTCAGGTTGGTATCTCACTACCGGCTGGGCCGTCTCCAGACAAGTGTTCGCTGGTCATCGAGTCCCATTTCGAAGCGGAAATCATCTCTAAAGACAATTATATTTCAATCAATGAGTTTAAATGCCCAACGTGTCCGACACCACTAGAAAGGGGCTGGTTGCTGTACAGAGGTCAGAGGTTGTAGTGCAAGGGGCACCAGGAGCTCAGCGCTTCCTCTGTGTCGCCTATCAGTCGCCCTTGTGCTCACTGAAGCGCCAGTTGCCCGTCGGATTAATGATAATAATGAATGCATGGCTCTGAGTGCCTCTCTGGCGATTGCTCGGTTTTCACGTTTTGCCGTCTCCCTAGGTTGACTGCTTCGTCTTGTCGCATTGTGCGGAGATGGTTCATCCATCCCTGCCATCTCTTCTATTCAAATGCTGAGCGATTCGCCTCGTACTCCAACCGGCTTCTTTGACGGCAACTAAAGAGACAGCCTACATTACACTTGTCCGTCCTCTGCTGGAATATTGCTGCGCGGTGTGGGATCCTTACCAGGTAGGATTGACGGAGGACATCGAAAAACTGCGAAGAAGTGAAGCTCGTTTCATGTTATCGCGCAATAGGGGCGAGAGTGTCACTGATATGACACGCGAGTTGGGGTGGCAGTCACTGAAACTAAGGTGGTTTTGTTTGCGGCAAGATCTATTTACTAAATTTCTATCACCAACTTCCTTTTCCGAATGCGATAACATTTTTTTAACACCCACCTACGTAGTCTCCCGTTATCAGAGCTCGAATGGAAAGATTTTGGTGTTCCTTTCCCTAACGAGCCATTCGAGAGTGGAATGGCAGAGAAGTTGGTTCGATGAGCCCTCTGCCAGGCACTTAAGTGTGAACTGCAGAGTAACCATTTAGATGAAGATGGAAGAATTGTCACTAAAATGCTGATATCTGTGTATAATGTCTACGTGCCTATCCCGCACGCATAGTTAGTTTTGTATGAGGACACGAAATGAAATTCGCGGAGACCTTATCCGATGGGATCGACATGCCCCCTGCTACCACTGCCAGCTGTGAGTTGAAATTGCACTCTATCGTGACATATTCATCCATTAGCCGCCAAATTTTACAGTTTTGCACTTTCTGTCGCTGCTTCTATAAATATCTATTTGTGACCAATTTAATATCCTGCTTCGTGATATAAATATCGTATGGCATTGATGGATGGGTTATCGTAAAGGATGGATTTAGCCGTCTGTTGAAATGAGTTCTCTTGCTGCTCGCGAGTATTTGAGAGGTGCGTCCTTTGTATGTTAGTAATGTTTTGATGAGCGTAATGGATGAGAGTATAGAGCAATGCTACGTTCTGCATGATGATGACGGTGATGACGGTGTTTCATATGATATCATGCGAACCATGGATGAAGGGTATCCGACGGATGCCATATTCCTTGACCCTCCGGAAAGCGTTTGACTCGGTGCCTCACTGCAGACTCTTAACTAAGGTACGAGCATATGGGATTGGTTCCCAAATATGCGAGTGGCTCGAAGACTTCTTAAGTAATAGAACCCAGTACGTGGTCCTCGATGGTGAGTGTTCATCTGGAGTGCCCCAGGGAAGTGTGGTAGGCCCGCTTTTGTTTTCTATCTACATAAATGATCTTTTGGATAGGGTGGATAGCAATGTGCGGCTGTTTGCTGATGATGCTGTGGTGTACGGGAAGGTGTCGTCGTTGAGTGACTGTAGGAGGATACAAGATGACGTGGACAGGATTTGTGATTGGTGTAAAGAATGTCAGCTAACTCTAAATATAGGTAAACGTAAATTATTGCAGAAGAATAGGAAAAGAATCCTGTAATGTTTGAATATTCCATCAGTAGTGTAGCGCTTGACACAGTCACGTCGATTAAATATTTGGGCGTAACATTGCAGAGCGATATGAAGTGGGACAAGCATGTAATGGCAGTTGTGGGGAAGGCGGATAGTCGTCTTCGGTTCATTGGTAGAATTTTGGGAAGATGTGGTTCGTCTGTAAAGGAGACCGCTTATAAAACGCTAATACGTCCTATTCTTGAGTACTGCTCGAGCGTTTGGGATCACTATCAGGTCGGATTGAGGGAGGTCATAGAAACAATTCAGAGACGGGCTGCTAGATTTGTTACTGGTAGGTTTGATCATCACACGAGTGTTACGGAAATGCTTCAGGAACTTGAGTGGGAGTCTCTGGAGGAAAGGAAGCGTTCTTTTCGTGAATCGCTTCTGAGGAAATTTAGAGAACCAGCATTTGAGGCTGACTGCAATACAATTTTACTGCCGCCAACTTACATTTCGCGGTAAGACCAAAATGATAAGATAAGAGAGGTTAGGGCTCCTAAAGAGGCATATAGGCAGTCATTTTTCCCTCGTTCTGTTTGGGAGTGGAACAGGGAGAGAAGATGCTAGTTGTGGTACGAGGTACCCTCCGCCACGCACCGTATGTTGGATTGCGGAGTATGTATGTAGATGTAGATATAGATGTGATGATAATGATAGAAGTGTGTGATGATAGTGATGCACATTTGCACAAAAACTGGTTATCAGAAACTCCACGTCACTACCTCTCATCCTAGAAACGGCCAAACACTGGCTGTGGAAATTCCATCGACCACCCCCATTCTAATTGGCGTAACTCCCAGTCGAGTGCCACCCAAAGGTGTGCGTTAGCGACCTCGGCTACGGAGGCTGGTAACGTTTAAGTAAAATGCCAAATATTTGGACGTTGAAGTGAAATTTAAAAAACGGTGATTAAGAGCCACAAAATCGTGCATGGAGTGACTCTGCAGTGAGAGAAAGGAGGTGTGTGTGTGTGTGTGTGTGTGTGTGAGGGAGAGAGGGAGAGAGAGAGAGAGAGAGAGAGAGAGAGAGAGAGAGCTCATCTGCAAAACCAGCGCCGCTGATAGCCTGCTGCACTGGCAACGATAGCGCAGGGGCTGGCGTTGCGATGCTTGCCGCTGCGGAAGGCGCTGTCGTCCCAATATTAGTAATTCGGCAGTAATAACGGGCGGCCGGCAATCCCCCAGGGCTCGGCGTTGTCTCGCAGCCCCGCCGCAGTGGCCGGGATCAGCTCGTCAGCATATCCGGCCCGCCCCTCGCTCAGCGACGGCAGCGCGGGCCCTCCTCCAATCTGCGCAATTTGCCCGGCAAGAAGAAGGACCCCGGCAGCCTCATAAAGGCTTTTGTCAGTAATCTTAATCTGGCGACAAGGAGCGGCCGTGCTGCAGCGGGAGGGCTTATTGTACGGGGGGAGCACTTCCGCCCTCACTGCACCACGGTCTGTCTTCTTGAAGGGCAGGCGCTGCCTAGCGAGAATTCTGTCCCTTTGGTGGCTCGGTTACCCTGCTCCAAGAGCCCTGCAATAAAGCCATTTCCTGCAATGTTACGATTAACAACGTTCAATGTTATCTACAAATCGTATTTTTTGTTTTGAACTCCATAGTAGGGATATTACAAAGGAATGAAACATAGTGGCCCCAGCAGGAAATGTCTTCAAGAGCTCATGATGGGACTCAAACGAGTTCAGAATGTACCGCGAATACGAGTATGAAATGACACTTATCAAATCTCCTTACTAAATGCTTTCGTACCTGGCAGATAATGTACAAAGGGTGAAAAGAGCCTTCACTTTCTCGGAATCACTTATCGGAATCAAACCCATTACTGGAGCTATTCCTCAGGGTAGCGCAACTGGAGCAATGTTGTTTAAATATTCATCAATGAGAAGTGTAATGTGCTGCGAATACATAGAAAGATAGATCCCTTATCATTTATAGCAGGTCAGCCACTGGAAGCAGTTAATTCCATATATTATCTGAAAGTACGCATTAGGAGTGATTTAAAATGGAATGATCATATAAAGTTGATTGTTGGTAAAGCAGATGCCAGACTGAGATTCATTGGAAGAATCCTAAGGAAATGCAATCCGAAAACAAAGGAGGTAGGTTACAGTACGCTTGTTCGCCCACTGTCTGAATACTGCTAAGCAGTGTGGGATCCGTACCAGATAGGGTTGATAGAAGAGAGAGAGAAGATCCAACGGAGAGCAGCGCACTTCGTTACAGGATCATTTAGTAATCGCGAAAGCGTTACGGAGATGATACATAAACTCCAGTGGAAGACTCTGCAGGAGAGACGCTCAGTAGCTCGGTACGGGCTTTTGTTGAAGTTTCGGGAACATACCTTCACCGAAGAGTCAAGCAGTATATTGCTCCCTCCTACGTACATTTCGCGAAGAGGCGATGAGGATAAAATCAGAGAGATTAGAGCCCACACAGAGGCATACCGACAATCCTTCTTTCCACGAACAATACGGG
Organism: Schistocerca piceifrons; assembly: GCF_021461385.2. Taxonomy (NCBI): domain Eukaryota; kingdom Metazoa; phylum Arthropoda; class Insecta; order Orthoptera; family Acrididae; genus Schistocerca; species Schistocerca piceifrons. The sequence continues at coordinate 315,659,833 of NC_060138.1, forward strand.
ACTGGAATAGAAGGGAGAACCGATAGAGATACTCAAGGTACCCTCCGCCACACACTGTCAGGTGGCTTGAGGAGTATGGATGTAGATGTAGATGTATATGTCTTACCCAGTAGTGTTAGTCATTCGGAAAAATTTCCCTTTGATGCTGACGGGAATATTGTAGTCACTGAGGAAATATAAGGAACGCCTTCACAGAAAGAAAATGAAATCCTCAAATAAGTTGCCAATCAGTATGCAATTAAGTTACACTACATATAGAGAAAAGCAATTTCAGTTTGAACATGGAATATAACACTTTTAAATTATATGTTAATTATGCCTCTATAGACTGCCTGACTACCAAAAATTTCCTAGGAATGAATCATGACGCCCAGCGCAAGTGATGTGAACACGTCGAGACAGTAGCTAACAGAATGTCATCAGTCCTGTCATCTGTGAGTAATACCACGTTTTAGTGACATACTACTCATTTGTATATTCAGTCGTTAAGTATGAAATTTTTTTCTGTGGAATTAATGCACAATATATGAACATAGTTGTCAAGCAAGAGAAGGCCATACAAATAATAACCAGACATAACAACGATGGTCATTGTGAAGATCTGTTCAAAACTTTGAGAATTTTAACTATGCCCTGTGATAACCAGTTACGCACATGAGCAATAACGCCTAAAATTAGTTCAAAAAGAGCTGTGTCCGTGATCATGCAATAACACATAGAAGTAACTCACTTTTGTTCGAAAAGAAGAAACGGGAATCTCGGTAAAACAGGTTTCCGTACCGATGGATAAAGCAGTACAATATACTATCAAACGATATTAAAGAGAGTGTTAAAACGAACCGTTTCAAAGAGTAAATCGTAAAAATCCTCATAAGCGGAAAGATTACTGAGATAGCACAGAGTTTACAATAGAGTACGTATCTTCTCTCACCACTCTTCCACACTATAATGTTCTTATCTCTTTTCTGAAATATGAAGGGGTCGGAGAGATATAGTCATAAGCCACAAATGGTACAAATGGCTCTGAGCACTATGCGACTTAACTTCTGAGGTCATCAGTCGCCTAGAACTTAGAACTAATTAAACCTAACTAACCTAAGGGCATCACACACATCCATGCCCGAGGCAGGATTCGAACCTGCGACCGTAGCGGTCGCTGGGTTCCAGACTGTAGTGCCTAGAACCGCACGGCCACTCCGGCCGGCCATAAGCCACACTTTTGTGGAAAGTGAGATATTCATGCTACGACATGCCCTCCTCAGTTTGGATTGAAGAAGTTCCATCCTTCTCCAACAGGAGGCAGGTGATGATGTAGTGTAGTTCTATACTCCACCAACTGGAGTCTTTTTCAGATGATACATAGTCACAAGCCACATCAAAATGACTGAATGCTCACATACATCTGAAGGTGCTTTGCGCATTCTAGGCGTATATGGCAGTGACAGTAGTGTTACTGAGGATTCTGATTCTTTTGACAGTGACGATGATGTGTCTTGGTGTCCATCAAGCAAAAGTACTAGCTCAGAAGATGTTTTGGTAACTGCAAAAAATTATTTGTTACTGGTGGTCATTGTTCAGTGGCTTGTGACTTTATTTCTCGTAACATAGCTCTCACAGTTGATCGTCGCCTTTTGTGTTAATGAGAAACCTTTAGAGCTTAATTTTAATGACCAATGATTGTGGTAATAATATAGTTTTCATGGCTACAAGCATGTAAGAATATTTTTATTATCAATGCCATTTCAGTGACATATAATGATTTGTGTGGCTTATGACTATATCTAACGCAAGTTCTGTGACTATTTTTCTATTCATATTACAGCTTGAAAAGAGTAGAGCAAATGAAGTATCATCCCAGAAACCAAGCTCTTCAAGAAAAAGAAAGCTTAATATTGATGAGTGGAAAAAGAAGATTTTGGTGTCCGAATTTAACATAGGTTCCAAACCGCTAAAAACAATACCTTTTCAACATGTAATGCTTTTATAACAGCAACTTGTAACCCATAATTATGTGCAGAAGAAATTACACAAAGAAAAAAACAACATGAGTTGCATCTGAGAAAGGCTTTTAGTGGGCAAAATATGATCGTGTCTTTAACTTTTCTGGCTAAAGAGAATGTGAAAGAGCACCAAGTAATGGTGAAGGACATGCAACAAACGTTTCCCACACCAAAACTAACAGTTTGAATACAAAGATCCTTTCACACTAAGTGTGAAGCACTGCTACTCAGATGTAGAAAACTTCTTGTCAGTGGATCTACGTAGCGAGAGGAAAGGGAGACCTGCTGAACCAGATCTATTTCAACTTCCAATAAAATATAGAAATCCAATTCAAATTAATCAGAAAAACATTGATGACACACTGTCTCTTATGGCACACATACCTGCAGCATATCAAAGCTTTTCTTGGTCAAGATATGGGAATAATGTGAACGATGATGATGTAGAAGAATTCCCTTGATTTCACGTTTACAATGTAATATAAATTGTTAGACTGACTTATCTGTTATGTATGTGTGTATGGTAAAGTGCAAAAATTGTTAAAAACTGCTAGTTGTTGTATAATTTTCAAAATAAAACCTTAAAAATGTATTTTTTGTTCTAAACTATTTTCAGGGAGACAGAGTCATAAGCCATTTCCGACCATATCATAATTAAAATGACTCTCAAATTAATATTACATAACAGAAAGAAGATTATCTAATTTATACAAGGTTTGCAATGTATTAAAGTATAATTAAGAGCAAAACGGAAGTGTCTATTCGGTCATCAACATTTTTATACTTCCACGAAACTTTAAAGTCACTGTATCTCAAAAGGAATTGAATGTGGCTTATGACCGTATCTCTCCGACACCTTCACATATTCCATAGCTCTGTAACGCGGAGTACTAATAAGTCCTTTCTTCTGAGCTCAACACCTCAGTAATTTTGGAGGGATGCCGACTCATATTTTACAGAAATGAAATGGGAAGTTACAGTACACAAAATGGAAACCAAACATTGTAATAAGTCTGAATCGTGTGTGGTATTATTATAATGTATCTAATTTGTGTAGTGATGGGTAATTATTTTTGTGTTATTAAATATCTTCCTTGGAAAACGGCTTTGTATATTAAGGATAAGCCAAATGAGGTTAAGCTATTTTAAACATACTGGTCTTCCATTCATAAGACTGGAGGCTAGTCTCCTTCTGACATCCTGATTTATGTTTGACACGGTCCATTCCAAAACTTTGCACAGCTGCCGGCATCAGTCCTACTGTGGGGCCATGCCGTGTTCCATCATTGTCAAAGTAGACCTTTAAGTACTCAAATTTCTATATATATGAATTACCTTGTTTGTCCATAAACCTATTTTCGTCGTGAAAGTGACTCACGGATGAATAAACTAATATCAGTCCTACATCAGCATCATATGGCCTTTGTTGACGCTTTTCATATAAGATGCCAAATTCAATACCATTTTTCAGTGAACACGAAATACAATTCAATAAGTATAGCGATACAGGTAACAGTTCGTATTAGCTGACGTAGATTGCGAAAAGGGAAACACATATAACGAAAGTACTTTGTACAAGCGTTTTATTTTAAAGATCAAATAAATCCGATGGCTTTACTCAGTCAGTTGGACCTGAACTAAATTATTTATTCCGTAACAACGGGCATTTCCTTTACAAATCGCAAGTTCATCACAAATTTTTCTCCAAAACTGACCTAAGTTAACAGTTGTAATGATATTTAATAATTTTTGCTCAGAGAAAGTATCTGGGGATCACTATTGAAATTTTAATCTTAACTCTCCTACAATCATCAACAAGTTGTGTTTATGGCCTTTCCCCTTTCATATTTACACTTAATATTCAGACTGCTCCCAGAAAGAAAATTTATTTAAAAACTGAACAAACAAATGATTATTATAAAGTTTTGTAACAGTCGGTATCATCTGTCCATGACCTCTCATTGCATTGTGCACCCGCTGACCTGAAACAAGCATTAATCGTTCGGTATGCGAAAACTCTCGGTGTAGTGCCAGTCGGGGACGAAAGACAATGTACAACTTCCTACTGATATGCAGTGGTTTACGGCCTCTGACAATCTAAGCTTTCAATACTGAGTGCGAAGAGTATCTTCACTGAACGTATCAACAAAATGAAACCATTTCTAATTCAGTTACTCATATCAGTAACACTTCAGTGATCATTAACTCGACGTGTTACGCCTGAATTTCTTTGCGGGCGCATACAAAAACTGAATACAGTATCGTCTGAGAGCTAAAGGCGACTAAACGACTCGCGTATCTTTACGTGATATTGATTTACAAACTCGATTTTAGTTATTATGACATATGGGAAGACGCCACTTGACTGATCGACTCTCCAGTTTGACTATTTTTCATTTTAATTTTTCCGTCGAGCATAAGGGCCAATGTTCGTGCAGAGATTCTATGCCCCTGCTACTGCTTTCACGTGGACATGAGTACAGTTTCGTAACACTGAGGTTTTATCGCTGTCTATAGTTTCTCTGCAGCACTGTGGCAGTGTTTGCTGCACTGTTTGCGACGATATCATCTGCTTTTGATTAAAAGACAATGAAAGGACCAAGAATTAATGCGGTGGATTCGACTGCTATAACGTAAATTCCAGTGAGTAGTCGTCGGTATTTAGTTTACGTCTATGAAAGGCCCGTCCTCGGCACTACTTCTCAGTAGGATCGATCAGAGAGAGACATAGGAGAGGGCATCGCTACCTTTATACCAGCCACCTATATACCTTGATTTACTGGATAGCGTGGAGCGCAAACTGCTTCCTGCAGATACGGCATGACTGAAACAGATAGCGGTATGAGTGCTGAATGTAATTGCCTTGGCGAGTGGACCCAGGAGTCGCCGTGACGGATAACTGCTGTTGGAGCACCTTATAACGGACTCCGGATGTGGTGATTTGCCACGTCCATACCGATTCATTGGAAAGTGAAGCTGAGTGCGGCGCTCCTCCCAACTCTCATCGTACCTATTAGCAAGTTTGACTATTTCTGTGACTGTTAATGGATTTATATAGGGCATGTGCTAATTTGTTGTGCTATTTCTATGATGTATATGCATGACAAAACTATTTATCATTGAAATGAAACAGCACTAAAAATTACACGTATGGCAACACATCTACTACGCACAGCTTCATTTGGTTGCCAAAGTAGGCAGGGAGATGAATCAACATATCAACGATGCAAATTCCAGGGACCTCTACCGACTCATTACTAGGGAGACACAAAGTCAAGAAAATGTAGGAGCACTGTACTGGATTGAGGATATGAACTGCACAGGATCAAATACTATAAAGCAGAAACAACAATTTCATACCACTTTTCATTCCATTAATAATACCTATGAACTTCAAGGTAAATTAATTTTCTGGCAAAAAAAAAAAAAAAAACAAATCAGCATTATATTGGAAATTCATAGGTAATCGCTGGAAATTCTTGTAAAATATATAATTTCTTATGGTACGTGCATAGAAAATGCGTGTTTCGAAACAACCTGGTGACACTTAAATTATCGAACAGTGTCTGTGCTAATGAATGCGGCACTCCATTGGCACAAAGTGTTTGCAGGACAGTGTAAAACCGAGCGAGGTGGCGCAGTGGTTAAACACTGGGAGGACGACGGTTCAGTCCCGCGTCGGGCCATCCTGATTTAGGTTTCCCGTGATTTCCCTAAATCGCTCCAGACAAATTCCTGGATGGTTCCTTTGAAAGGGCACGGCCGACTTCCTTCCCCATCCTTCCCTAATCCGATGAGACCGATGACCTCGCTGTCTGGTCTCCTTCCCTAAAACAACCAACCAACCAAACGACAATGTAAAAGTTTTAGTATGTTGTATCCCAGTGATTGCAATTTTTATAAAAATTAATGTGCTCAGCCTAGTAGTAGACTGGATTCATAAGCACCACCACAAGGCCTTCTCGTTTGTTCATAGATTGTTTACATTGTTTCGTTTAGTGGTATTCTTAAATCCTTTTGAGTAGAAGTGAACGGCAGATATTTAGCTGTTTAGTAGTGTTATTTGCTTTTGGGTAATGGTTTGCTTATTTTTCGATCGTTTGCGTTGAGTTTACCTTGTAGTGTAGATTTCCACCAAAGAAGTCGTTAGTGTCGTTTTATTTACTTGATTCTGCAACGTTTGAAAATAACAATTATTTAACAGAGTTCCAGTTTACTAGCAGAGTGAAGTCAGGAGTAGCAGCAGCTACAGCAGCTTCTAGTTAGTACTGTAGTGCACCAAACATATTTTATCATATATGCGCAAAGTTAGAAAAAGGATTGCAGCAGCATTAGCAGCAGACGAGTACGGACGTTGTACTTCGCGAAATGTAACATAGCCAGCAGAGGGTTGTGAGGTGAACCAGCCCGGTATTGTGTGGAAACGCTTAACACAGCAGTACTCAGGCAGCAAAGTGTGAAAAACCTTTTCACATTGGCAGCCACCGAAGTGTCTAATGTACGAATCAAAACTGAAAAGAGAGGCCAAACACACGCAGCTTGGAAGAGTACATATACCCAAGTCATTTTTACTAAAATCAGTTTAGTCAGCACCACAGCTTCACCACCACAGGGGCTGTGTCGTGTGGCCACCCTACAGGATGTTGATCGAGGACCACATTTCGCGTCTACGGTGGGGTAGCCTACCCTGAAGCTGTTCGGTTCTGGAGTCACCACTACAATGGGCCAGAAACATTTGAGGAGTTTGAGAAGGGGCTGGTACAAAGAATGGGAGGAAACTTATGCATCGACCATATTACAAGGCAGTCAGGGGATATTTTCTGCAAGTATAAGGTGTTACGGATGTGCGCAGACGGGACATATGTGGAGTCAATATCGCTAACCATGAAAGAATGAAAGTAAAGGTAGCTGTGAACATAATAGTAGCAGTAGTTCCAGAGGTATTGGATGGGGAAAAACAGCCTTTAACACCGGGGGAAACCGAAATCCAGCTGTAGGTATTCCCTCTAAAATTAGATGCTGCACAGGCGTATGGAAATGGAAATGGAAATGAGCGTTTGGCGTCATTGGCCGGGAGGTCCCTCGCGGGGCAGGTCCGGCCGCCATATCGCAGGTCTTATTACATTCGGCGCCACATCGGGCGACCTGCACGCCGGATGGGGATGAAATGATGATGAACACAACACAACACCCAGTCCCTGAGCGGAGAAAATCTCCGACCCAGCCGGGAATCGAACCCGGGCCCAGAGGACGGCAATCCGTGCACAGGCGTATAGATATGCGGACTGCGTGATGAAAGGAATATTAGGAGAGAAAATTGCAGGATGTTATTAGACGCAGAGGTTCATGTAAAGGAATCTGGTGAAGCAGAAACAGTGGAGCCCACCGCAGTATTGGTTATGTGGAGTGGGGGATAGTAATGTAAGGCCGTTGGGGTAGTGGACATAGATTTTTAAAAATGTGATTCAGTTCAGTCAATGTGCAGAAATTCTGCTCCACATATGTGAGGGCTATTACATGATCCACGGACTAGATTTCCAGCCAAAATAGAGATTCAGTAATAGCTTGACGGAATGAAGTTTCAGTTACACGAAGCTGTTGCCGTTCTACATAGGACTGTCAAGAGGGGACTCTAGCCCATGAGATGAACCGATTACACTGGAAACAATTGCTCTAAGGCTCGATTCACACGATTGTGGGCCAAAGGAGGTCGATTTGGATTAAAGTTGAATCTAACTTCCCACTAAGGATTTTGTGAGTTGTCGAACTATCAGAAGCAAATGGAGTATAGCATCTGGCATATCGTTTTGTCAGAATGGGTACTGCATATGTGCGAAAGGCGAGTGAGAAATGTTGTGCCTGTAATAATAAATAATTTTAAAGCCGACAATTTGAGGTTAGCAAAGGGGTTTGTTAATCACTAGCATGGATATTCAGGATCAGGAAGAGTTGGGCAAGAGGGGTAACTGCCACAGGGAATCATCAGACGCCACATACACTATATTATATGGAAAAGTGAAGGATCTGGAGAGGAACGATAAGAAGCAGATGGAGGAGCTACTGCTGAACGTTAAGGACTTGTTTTTTCCAAGGGAGCCACCGGTAGCAGTCCATATTACACAGCTCTGGATACGGACAGTGAGTGAATCACCCATGTACCATAAACTTTACTGGGCACCAAGGTACTTACAGTAGATTCTGGAGGAGTTCATTAATCAGCAGCTGAGGGAAGGGATTATTGAGGAATGTAACTGACAATGGGGTGCAAGAATTGCCGTAATGCCTGAAAAAATCAGCAGATGCAACACAAATGTACAGGTTTTTTATGTGAATGCCGACATCTGAATGCCAAGACTATAAAAAGTTCGTACATTTTGTGAACATTAAGAGAAGTATATAATGAATCGGCCATTGAACCAGAAAAGTGGTTACCAACAGCAAAAAATGGTTTTTGAACATCAGCCGACGGTAGCATTTTTTCACTGTGGTGACATTATCAATTCAGGAGAATGCCTTTTGGATTGAAAAACGCGGTTCGACGTTTCAGACATTGTTGGACCGGGTTGTAAAAAGTTTAAAGCGACGTCAGTATATGGTACATCTGGATGATATAATAGTATTTGTGAGTGATATTTAGCAGCACGGACAGCGCTTAAAGGGACATTCTTGAGGCTGAGGACAGTAAATTTGGCGCTAAGTATGGAGCAACATAATTTTTTGTTAAGAGAGGTGGTTTATCTCGGCCACATACTAAATAAAGATGCAGCTAATATGGTTCTAAGGTTAGTGAAGGCTGTGCATGAATTTCCTGTACCTGAATTATTGAAGAAACTGCAATCACCGTTTGGAGTCTTGAATTGGTATAAAGGGTTCATGAAAGGATTCGCGAATATTGTCAGACTATTAATGCATTTATTAAAGAAACTTTTAAAGTTTCTGTGGGCTGGGATCTGTCAGGATGTGTCTGAGAAACTGACAGATCTTTTGGCAGCAAGTCCGCTTCTCGTATTTCCTAATTTCAACAACGAGTTTATTCTTTCATGTGATGCTTCGAGCCATGCACTTGATTTTGTGTTGAGTCAGAATGCTGAGAGCATAGAAATCCGGTAGACTATATACCGACGCAGATTAATATAATGGAAAAGAATTACTGCACTTTGAGTCTTATTTATGGGATCACCTAGATCTAGTGTATTCTCTAGGGGAGGAAGTTTTGTGTCATAACAGATCATGCAATATTAAAACATTTGCTGAGGATGAAAGATCCATCTAACAGACTGACAACAATGGGTGATACAGGTGAGGGAGATCGGCTATAAATTGATGTACAGACCTGAGAAAAAGTATGGAAATGGGGGGTTAGGTAGAAAAATGCCAGTGTTGTAAATAAGAGTTAATGAACTTAAAGACTGGCAAGCAGGGCAGAGGATGGACGAAAAAAGTAAACAGTTTCTTAAGAAACCACTCCTTTGTGTACATGATGGCTTCTCATGCAGAGAAACTAAGTTGGGGCCACAAATATTGGTGCCAGTTAAGTTGAGAAAAAATATATTGAAGAGGACCGACTATCATGTGTAGTTATGTCATGGAAGTGTAGATCTATCAACAGAAGAGTGACAGAGGGGAGCTAGTGGAGGATTAGAAGGGAAGACATGGATCAAGACGTACAGAATTGTACACACTGTGCACAGATGGCATATTTGTGTCAAAACAAATACCATCACAGAGGTTACATGAACTACAGTCACCATTTCTGTTACTTGGTACCGATATCTTAGGTGCTTTCAGCAAAATACCTGCAGGAAACAGGTATGTGCTCACAGTTATAGATCATTTATCGAGGAACATACAAATGCTCCATTTCAAAAACCAGCAAGCTGTAACGGTAGTTAACAATTGGACACTGAAGTTTGGAGTACCAAAAGTGGTAGTGACTGATTAGGGAATCAACCTTTTATCTGAGCAATTGAGTCAGCTATTGTGTACAAAGAATCAAAGTGTTAGTCCCCTATTTCCGCAAGCTAATGGAAGAATGGAGAGGTAGTGCAAGTGCGTAAGATGGCAGCACTGTTCAACCTATTAAAAGCCAAGACGGTAAGACGTGCGAATCTGCTAAAGAATTCGCAAGAGGGATAAGAGAAGTATGGAATACGGTGCGCAGAGCTAACATGAAGGCATTAGAGAGGCATGAGGAAACAGTGAGTTGGAGAGAAAAAGAATGCCACAGCACAAAGTGCTTTAATGGGTCACGTCGTCGACCTCCCTAACTCCTAGTGAGAGACAATCGTCCTGTTTGGACATACTAGGCTTTCTCCTACGGCATATCTGCAACTCTGATTCATCCATTTCCGCATACCTGTTTATATCCTCCGAAATTAGAAACAGTCGCTGCACCGTTATCCGGACAAACTTCTACAGCATTCCTCACTTCACTGGACAAGGATGGACTGCGTAACTTTGATACTGTGCTTGCTTCCTTGCAACTGGAAAGGAAATCAAAGGTACACACTTACTCCATCAGTTCTCGCTTATACTGTCGCTGTTTTGAAATAGAAACGAAACCTTTGGTGACTGGGTTAGACGATCAGATTTAATTCGTCGGTAATTCTTTCTGCACTTTCTGCAACCCCTCCAGGTATTGATCTTGTGAGAAGAAGTTCAATTTCAATTACTCTCGTAATGCAACGTTTATGACTTCCCGTAATTCAGATACAACTTCTAGTATGATAAAAGAAATTAGGTTAAATATATTTGATTTTTTTTTCAATTTTAATCTGATAATTATATATATATATATATATATATATATATATATATATATATATATATATATATATATATGTAGTATTTCATACTAGGATGTCGTGTTCTCAGTTTAGCACAGCTTTGCCACAAGAAACACGAAAGTGGTCGAAGACGTCCGTCTTCTGGTCGGCTCCTGATCGTTGTCAGAAGGAGGCTAGTTTTTGATTACGCAAAGACTTCTATTATTTGGAAAAGAACAACAACATAGATACAAGTACAAATCAAATATACATACAGATACTTACATACATAAATACTGACAAGAAGAAAAAGTTCGATTACAGTATTGGTGCATTTCCACCAATTTTGAACAGAACATAAAAATTTATCATTCTTTCTCGTAGCGACGTCACTCTTCACTTTGTAGTTGGGAGTATTTCCCATGAACTCGGGTGATTTTCACAGGGAAATACTTTTCTCACCTTTCAGTTTTCACTGCACTAAAACTGGGGATCACCTTTTCACATTCTGGTGGAAAACACGTGGAATTTCACTATTTGAAGGGGGAAGTGATATTTCTTGACTCGACGATCCATCGGGTCATGTCGGGAATCAGGAAAGTTGATGACTGGTTCAATGACGAATGAGTCAGTTTGGTGGCTGTCTTAATCTCATTCCAATTCATGTTTCAGCACATGAAAATACTGAAAAAAAATCTGTACTAGGACTTGCTCATTAACTAGCATCTTAACCTAAGGGATTATAGAGTAAGAATTTAAGACAATAAAAATTACTACATAGACTATGTACATATACATTATATATTATTCATATTTTGTGTCTAGGTTTTATATTCTTTCGTTAGCAAATATTAGCAAAACACGTTTCGTCTTGTACAGGTCTTTCTTAAGCAATGTATTTAGCAATATTGCTGTAGCAATTTTCATAGTTAAGGAAAAGTCATCATTAGTGTTCTTTTAATGTAAATATTGTAAAATCGTGAGTAGTTTATCCACGTTTTATTATTTTTATGTCCATTTTCATCTCAAATCTGGAGCACGCTCGCGCCGGTAATGGAGAGGAGTGCTTTTTGTTGAGTACGGGCCGGCGAGCAGTCATTGAATGATGTCACATTGCTTCACAGTCACGTGATAACGAACTGGCGGTTTAACAGCGTTGGCAGTTCGCGTCCTGCACGAGGCGCATAGTTCAGTGGCTACCAATCGTTTTTTTTTTTTTTTTTTTTTTTTTCCTTTCAACTTGTGCATTTTGTAGAATCGTGGGTACTGGAGCAGCTCGTCAAGGCGACATGGTCAACCTGGACGGTAAATTGACTGCACCAGCGACGAAGAACAGCCATCAATGAAAATCACTACTGTGAACTACTGCAGTGAGTACAATAGCTTGTCTAGTCACTGTATCGTCGTTGCAACGTGAGAATACTTGTAATGCTACTTCACACGCGGAACATCACTCGTATCAATAAGTTTATCACAGTTTTGATTCACACAAGAGGCAACTAGTTTTTCGTGTCCATACATGTGTCAAATTACGATTTTACACGCACCAATATATATACGAGTACATATATGCGTGTCCATCATTTTGTCACTAAGTGAGTCACACGCAGCATACCACAGAGTAGCACAGGTAATGCTGCTAAAATTACTTATCATAAAATGATCATTTACAAGACATACATAGTTTTTTTTAATTACTGTCCAAGGCCTAACGAAAAACGTGTTTGCTACTCTGCGCGGTGCTTCTGAAGCACTTTAGATTTTATATGTATTTTAAATCTGATTCTTTTCCTTTTCTTATTGTCCTGTAACAGCCCTTTTTTCTTTCTTTGTCCATTTACTCGGTTACATAAATAATCAGTAAAATATACCCACTTTGGCGTGCCGAATAGTTCACGTTCAAAACTTCATCTAACAGAAATCGGGAGAATTATTCCTATTCTCTAGGATGCTTTTCCTCACAGCAAATCAGATTTACATCACGTTTCGAAAAGTAACTGCAGATATGCATTAACCAACGAGCCGCGATCGTCAGTAAACACAATATACACACGTCAAGTCTTTTGAACCAATATCCAAATTTCTTGCCCTACCGAGTAGGGTAGAAAGGTAAGAGTGCTAAAGAAGAAATCTACAATAGGATAGTGCAAGGAAATGAAAGATACGAAGATAGATAATAGGTGAAATAATCAGTTTAGCAAATTCATTCTTCGGCTCCACCGTTTTTAGTGTCATCCACGCGGCGTAACTTGGCTTCAGTGTTAAGATGTCGCAAAAATCCGCTTCCAAAGCATCTTCAAATATATCTCAAAATCACGCCATGCTGACATAGCAGAACAACATAAGCAGATTATCTCAGTCCTCAACTAGGTATCTTAGTATCGAAGGTTTCTGTATGATACCCGTGGCATAGGAACAGTCTCTTTAAGTTTCTCCAATACAGGACCTAATTATCATTATAAATGTATATTTTTTGACTGGTTGACTCATAGTAATCAATAAATTAAAGTTGCTCTCCAGTTGCGAGTACCATTATTCATTTCTTTGTAAATTAACTATGTGTTGCTGCTTATACTCGGTGTAATCTACAGATTACAATGTATCAATTTTGCATCGTACATGGTTCTAGCGACTTAAAATATCAATCCTTTGAAAGCTTAACTTAGGTTAATACTTCACATATACGGACATTCTGGTCTGAATGAGTGCTTTAAAGAAAACCTTTACTACTTGGTAAAAAGGAGATTTGCCATAACTTAAAACTAAAGCAGCAGGTGGCACTTTGGCACATCCCTTACTCAATTCAACGAGTGCAGCCCTCTATTGCTCAAGAAACTTAAAACTACCTTAAAACTAAGGCAAATCTTATTTTCCAAATACGTAGAGTACCTTCTTCAGTCACTTAATATCCTTCCAACTCTATCATTACTTTGTGTCCACCTCACTCAAATGATTACGTCACCTGCAGAATACATGTACATGCTGTTGACTCACATACTTTCTAAACAGATCACACTCTTTTTTCAAGGTGCAGCTTAACATAATAAATGATATTTTTTAAATGTTTTTCATGGTACTTCTTCAGGTCTACATGGTGGTAAAGTCCTTTTATTCGTCCAGTAACTGGATCTGCCAACACGTAGCAACCAATATGTGGCTTCCTGACTATAACAAACGGTCCTTCGTATAGGTGTTGCCACTTACGATTTTTACGTAAGATGAGAGATGGTTTGTAGTGTGTCCTCAGAAGAACACGTTCGTTTAAGCGATACGATAGAACTTTATTGATATGCCTGTCAGATGCCTTTCTTCTTAAATTGGCATGAGTTGTGAGAGAGATCAGGGCTTGTCTTAACTTATTATCTAGGTTGACTTCAGGACCTTGTATCTTTGAGATAGGATCAGTCCATTCATTGCTTTCCTTTTGCCTGGAGATTAGTTCTGAAGGTGTGAAGCCTGTCGAAGTGTGCTTTTAGTTTCCTGCATGTTCATTAGGTTTAATTTCGCTCACCATTACCTTTGAAGTATCGGGCGGTACGCTCAGTACGAAGTTTGCTACCGTATTCCACCTAAGTTGCGGGCTATTTGCCGGAATTTCAGTCGAGATGGTGTGTGTTGGCGGGTTTGCTCGGGCATAATAGATGCGAGAATTTTGAGGTTCATGATATTGACTTTGATAGTTAGTAAAAGGTGGAGGACTATTCCTAAAGTTTGGAGCATACCGTTGTTAGGATTGCTTGGAAGGATCTGGAGCATTTCTCCCTTGAGAACAGTGCTGGAATCTAGGCTGGTTACCACACTGCTGTTGACTGTTGGTGTTAATCCAACGTCCTTTTCCATTGAAATTATTATTATTTTGGCGATCGTTATTGTAGTGATAGCGATCATTGTAATTAACTGGTGAATTACCGTATTGTTGTTGTGTTGTCTGGTATATGGGGTGGTACCTGTTTTGATCCTGGAATTTATGTTTCTGCTTCCCGTTACGGCGATAGTAGTTGTTATTATCGCACGGAACGTCGTGTCCTTTACTGTTGTTGGGTTGGTATGACATACGAGAGTCCACGCCTACACCGTGCGGCTGTGTAGTGTGCAGGCCACAATTACAATTACTCCGCGCACTAGCACGCACGTCTTCTTGAATCATGTCAAGGTTGTCCAGTACTGACAGAAAAGCCTCCGTGTCGTCGTCACTGACATTTACTAACTTCTCCCTGATTGATACCGGTAGCTTTGACTTAAGGATCATAATTACGTCCTTCGTGGAAATGGGCGTGTCCCAATATTGTATTTTTCGCAGGTATTTCTCGAAGTACCTACGGAAACCAGCACTTCTCGTGTTAAACGGTTCAGCATTATATACTTCCTTTCTAAGGCGTTGTTGTATACCTGAAATCCAGAACTTGTTCAGAAATTGCTTTTCGAAGTCAGCGTAATTATTACATCTGTCAATTACTTCTGTTCCCCAGACAGAACCCTCTCCTTGAATGTAACCTACTATAAAGCGCATACGTTGCTTGTCATCCCAGCTCTCAGGAAAAACACCATTAAATGACTTCAGAAAAACCATTGGGTGGATGTTGCGTTTCTCTGCCAGAAAAGGGTAGAACACGCGGTGCTTGAGAACGCTTTCTTCTTTCATGAGCTAGACAAGAGTTACTTGATCATTCTGGTTGCGTACCAACGGATTCTTACTGCTGTGACCATGTATAAGTGGAGAGAATTTTACACGAAACACGGGATTATTATTGTATTCATGTTCTGAAGAAAGGAAGTGTGAACACTCACTTCTGTTGTCATTAGGAAAATCATTGACTTGTTGTTTCAACTGCTCGATTTCCTCATTGAGGTGTCGTTTCCACTGGGGAAGATCTCGGTGAAAAACTCTACGAATCTATCCTAATTCACTGAGAAGCGTATCTCCTGATGTACCTGGAGCAGCTAAAACTTCAACTGTGGCTGACTTAACGGCTTCTTTTAAGTCGTGTTGGACCTTGTTTTCTATGTACTGTTCTTTAGTCTCGACCCATTCTACAAATTCTATTTCTGTCGTGGAACGAACGTTTGCTGCAGCATCACTCACCCTCTTTTCAATGTTAATTTCGGATAGCGCCCGTGTCAGGTCATTGACCTGGCCTTGCAGAGTGACGATATGGTCTGCAAGCTTGTTTACTTTAGTTCCGACCTCAGCGGACTTCTTTGAAACTTCCGTTGTAACTGCCTGACAACTTTCGATTTGTACGTTAATGTCTTTGTGCACGTTACCTACTGAGCTCTCACATGCATCCACCTTCTGCAGAATACCTTCGATCCTTTCAATAACTTTAGTGCTAAATTCCGCGATATATTCCACCGTGACAGCCCTTATTCTTGCCTCTAAGGTGGCATCAATATTATCTAACCGATTTTTCATTGTGCCAATGGTGGTATTTAGGTCAAACCATTTTCGCTCTGTCTCCCGTTCCTTTTCCCTTTCTTTTTGTTCCCTTTCTTGTCTATCTCGTTGTTTTTATAATTTATAAGCTTCCCTATCCAATTTCTCCTGATCTCTTTCCTGAAAAAAAATTCTCATCATTTCAACCATCGAATTTTTTCCCGCTTGCTGTGACGATGATTGCTGTGACGATACGTCACGCACACCATCTTCGTCCGCCGTTCTCTCCATTCGCGAAACGGGTCTGCCTGTTCCCGTTCGCGAACGTAGTGGGTATGACTTGACAACTGTGTCATCACCATCAACCACACTGTTTGTCGGCTTTCCTTTGTCATCTGCCATGTTTATTTTCAAGTTTGTGACGTAACTGCTCAAAGAAATCTTTCGCAGCACGCTGATCGTCAACTCTCAGATGCGCACGCTGCGACGCTTCCTGATAGTCAAACGTCACACCGCGGTAGCTGACAATTGCAGAGCTATACCGGGTACAAGACAAGTTGGCACCTAACTTTGAAAATAAGTGACAAACACCTACTAGACACTTAATCCGGCTATTATGGCATCCATTTTGTGTTCTTAACCGTAACAACAATGAAGATGCTAATAATGCTAACAAAATAAAATGGTTCAAATGGCTCTCAGCACTGTGGGACATAACTGCTACGGTCATCAGTCCCCTAGAACTTAGAACTACTTAAACCTAACTAACCTAAGTACAGCACACAACACCCAGCCATCACGAGGCAGAGAAAATCCCTGACCACGCCGGGAATCGAACCCGGGAAACCGGGCGTGGGAAGCGAGAACGCTACCGCACGACCACGAGATGCGGGCGCTAACAAAATAAACTTTGCATGAAGAGATGATCAGAAATGAATTCTAACTACGTAAATAAGCAACTCTGCAAGGAAATAACAGCGATAGGATAAAATGAAGCAGTAAGGAAAGAAATTCCGGAAATTAGTTTTTTTTATACAACACGCGAGATTTTATGCGTAATGAAAACTGTACTTACATCAGTCGTTTTGCGCACTGCTGTTATTTTTCGAAATTTTTTTTTAATACTTCCTCGGTTTCGTTCAATACTTCCTTTACGGCTTCCCGATATCCACCGGATGATGTCATGAAACAATAACAGATCAGATTAAAATTTTTTTATCAAGTCCCTGTTCAGGCGCCACGTCTAGTATGATAAAAAAAATTATTAGGTTAAATATATTTCAATTCTTTCAATTTAAATCTGTGTTTCATACTAGAATGTCGTGTTCTCAGTTTGGCACAGCTTTGCCACAAGAAACACGAAAGCGGTCGAAGACGTCCGTCTTCTGGTCGGCTCCTGATCGTTGTCAGGAGGAGGCTGGTTTTTGATTACGCAAAGACTTCTATTATTTGGAAAAGAACAACCCGGATTGCTTTACGTAATTAGTCTGAATTTTATAATTACCTAAGGGACTTTTAACAATGAACAATAAAAAAATTGCATTTGCAAATGAAATCATTAATAAATGGGGCAGCTATGAGTTGTATAGAAGACAATGGGCGGCCTTCTGTACACGACCAGGATGCCGCAGTATTCTCTGCTGTGGTAAAGGCTGTTTGACATTTACAAAAATAATATGGCATGGAGGTTAAAAAAGTATAAAGGACAAAGAACAGAATAAGAAGTCTGATAAACACTAAATATAGTCAAACAATTCTCACAAGCAATTAGGGCTTATTTATAGACAATATAACTTACATAAGTACTGTTCTAACTGTATGGTGCGATCAGATTTCAGCCTGCCCTGTGCTGTCTCCTTGGTTTACGTTTTTGTCACAAATTACAGTCATTGCTTTTCTCCTTCGTTGAAGACTATTCTTGCACTGTTCAACACCTTCATAATAATAACTTGCCGATTTACAGTTTCGAACATAAATTACTTGAATTTTATTAATTAATAATGTTGTCTGCACGCTGGAAAGACCGCTCACTTTTCTAGCTTAAAGTCGACCTTCTTTTACGTTTTCACATTACAAGCAGAAGTACAATAAAATCTGAAGATCTACAAAAGTTTTTAGTGTCATCTTCTATTTAGATCGAAGCGGAACGTTCAGTTCAGCTTCTGTTAAAATGTTTCCTTGAGTGCGCAATCGATGTATTAGCGTCCGCGCTAGATGCGCATCTTTACAGTTATGTAAATTGTATATAACAAATGTCTTTCAAAGAATAGGTCTCATCTCATAAGTTGATCATTTAATATAAAGATAGGTGAACGCCTTTCCAAGGGTACTCACAGCTTTCATACTACGAAAATCCCAATAATATTACGAACTCCTCGAGGACCCTACACACTGTTTCCAAATATTGTAGTCACTTTGTTATTTTTATTTTCTTTTCCAACGCCTTCACCTTGGCTTGCAACATTCTTAGATTTTGAATTACCCTGTCTTCCACAGCTCTAAAATCGTTCAATATTTGCGCTTCAATATTTGAGCTTCGTCTCGGTAGTTTTAAATACACCTTTATCTAATTTCTCGATTTATGTTGTATTCCACTCATTCGCTGCTTTGTTCTGTTTAACCCACTATCTCACAATCTCCATCGTATTACTCACTCTACTAATAATTTACTCATTAGCTCTCACGAACACAATTTCCAGAATTCGACCTCTTGAATCGATCCAGCCTCTTTTCCTTCTCGTAAGCCGTATTACCCCGTTCCTCCAATGTTCTCACCACGTTCCACATTTTCCATGCGTTGAATACTACCTGTAGCATACAGCACTGACCGCTGACCATTACGTCCTCTTGTTCTGAAAACAGCATTACACTTTCCAGGTGCTGGTTCAGCAGTGCCCTTACTCTGACGATGATCAGTAGCACGACTACGGTCCGCATCTTTCCCATCTTGCCTGAGGACAAGGATTTCTGTTACCCTTTCTGACCCCTCTAAACACCTGCTGGCCTGCAGGAGCCCATCTCGCCTACACTACAGCAATACATTACAGTTAAAGCAAACAAACAATATGTTGTTGTTGTTGTGGTCTTCAGTCCTGAGACTGGTTTGATGCAGCTCTCCATGCTACTCTATCCTGTGCAAGCTTTTTCATCTCCCCGTACCTACTGCAACCTACATCCTTCTGAATCTGCTCAGTGTATTCATCTCTTGGTCTCCCTCTACGATTTTTACCCTCCACGCTGCCCTCCAATACTAAATTGGTGATCCCTTGATGCCTCAGAACATGTCCTACCAACCGATCCCTTCTTCTGGTCAAGTTGTGCCACAAACTTCTCTTCTCCCCAATCCTATTCAATACTTCTTCATTAGTTATGTTATCTACCCATCTAATCTTCAGCATTCTTGTGTAGCAATGAACTGATAACGACATCCTCTTGAGTAGTCCCCACCCGGAGATCCGAATTGGGGACTATTTTACCTCCAGAATATTTTACCCAAGAGGACGCCATCATCATGTAATCATACAGTAAAGCTGCATGCCCTCGGGAAATATTACGGCTGTAGTTTCCCCTTGCTTTCAGCCGTTCGCAGTACCAGCACAGCAAGGCCGTTTTGGTTATTGTTAAAAGGCCAGATCAGTCAATCATCCAGACTGTTGCCCTTGCAACTACTGAAAAGGCTGCTGCCCCTCTTCAGGAACCACACGTTTGTCTGGCCTCTCAACAGATACCCCTCCGTTGTGGTTGCACCTACGGTACGGCTATCTGTATCGCTGAGGCACGCAAGCCTCCCCACCAACGGCAAGGTCCATGGTTCATGGGGGGGACAAACAATATACTAAAAGGAAATATATATTCTCTTACCTCCCGGATCTTAAAACACTCGGGTCTCCTTGCCTTGGCTCTTCCAAACCTTCGTGTTAGCTCCTCTGCATCTTCCCGTTCCCTTACTTCTTTCGTCCAAGAAGTACAATTCCTGGAATAAGCTCCGGACACTCCTGAAAGGGTTTCTGGGTGCACACCGTTGAAATGCTTGTAGTTGATTAGATCTTAACAATTACTGTGACATAGTTACTACAACCTGATATAGTCCCCGATACTTCGTAATAGCAGTAGCCAGTTTCTACGAACAAGGAATCTTATGACAGCAAAAACATTAAAACTGTGTGGGAGTGGAGTGTTGATAAATGGAAGGTAATGTGAAGTAGTGGAAACTACTCTCTGGCTACATACTAGAATCACAGGGATGACAGAGCTGGGCGTTTCTAAACCTCAGTTGTTTGGCCAGAGGAACCTTTAGAAATGCTATCAGACGCAAATTTGACTATCCTAAATAAAACTTTTGGACCAGAGTGAATTCATTTCACAGATAAACTCGTTAACAAGCATCAAGCGAATCTCTGTGCAGACGTTAGTGCAGAGCATAGAGCAATATAAGGAAGAGCATTATAACAAAACGAAAAGACATTGACTGTCGTTGTGTGAAGCGCCATAGCGACACTTACTGTGACATGGTTTTATTAACAAGAAGCACAACTCGGAACGACGAACAGAAAGGGCTACTATTCAAATCCCAGTGGGCTGGAGTCCAAGTGTCTAGGAGACAACGGAGGATATCGTATACTCAGGTAAAGCGAAAATGCGGATGAGGCAGAGGAGGCCGAGAAGAAACCGTCGGAGGTTACGATAAATAGTGCGTAAGAAAATAATGGTGGTAACGCTTCTATCGAACTGAAAGCTGGATAGAGACAATTGGAACAATCGCCTCATATATTAGTCTAGATTGTAAAAATGTAAGCAAGTTTTAAGGCAGCCCAGGGAGACGGTTGGAGACGGTAAAGTACCACACCACCCACATTCCTTCAAAAATGCGTCAAGCTAGAAAGGAGATTGTAGCACCACCAACTGCAGCCAGGGGCAGGTGTTATGCTTTGCAAAATATAATATAGCCGTGAAAGTGTTGCAAGGAGGCACTGCCTGGAACTACGCAGCAGTAGTAAGCATTCAGCAAGGTGTCACAAATCTTTCGATACTGGCCTCTGCCAAACTGCTCATTCTACGTGCCAAAAGGTATAGCACCGCACAAAAACCCTCTGCTTGGAAAAGCAGTATTTCCGATACATTTGCACTAAAATCAGTTCTGACAGCACCACAGCTCTATCTCCATGGAGGCTGTGTCGCCTGGGGACTATTTGGGGTGTCCACCGAGGACTGCAGTCTGCATCTACGCCAGTGCCGCTCACACTCACTACAGTGGGCCAACACCGACCCATGGAAGCAGCTAGCCGAAAACCAGCACGCGGGCATTGCGTCACTGACCGCTACATCACTGGTATGTCACTTTCCAACGACGTGGATCTGCTTGGAGAGCAGTGCATCACTGCTGCACGAGGGCCTTTCAGGGGCCGCTGAGCACAGAGAAGCGCAGCTGATGTAGGAGGTTGCATCACAGATTCCATGGCCGATCGTCATTGCTAACCACCAGCAGGCTGGGCGTCAACAATACCAAACACAGCGGAGCCAATCTGAACAGAAGTGAATAGTAGCTGTGTAATTATTTTGGGTAAGCGTTAGCGCATTTTTCGAATAGCAATCGTGAGTGAGTTGAATTTCCTGGGTTAGGGTTACATAAACTGTGGTCCAGACAATAAATGATTAAACATGGAAGGGATCTGCGCATGCGGCGCATGGATGCAGGGGTAGTTAGCCACTGTCCGTAAATAGCTGGAGGATGTGTTGTTCATGATCAGCAATTGTCAGGCCGCTGCCCTGGGGCTATGGTGGCGTTGGGGTATCTGAGACGAAGGTATCTGTGGAGCTTATAGCGTCGCCTGGTATCCCCCGTACCGCAGCGTCTTCCGCTTGGCATGTTGCGGCCTGTAAGTGTTTAACTGACGGGGATTGGTGAACAGTAGCTGGGTCACGAATCTCTGCACTGGAGGTGAAACTGGTTACCGGCCGTAAGACTGTCCCCTTACATCTTAAAAACAGTTATGAGGTGTTGCCTGCTGCTGAAATTACATCTGAGACAGCACGGGATCCATCGACGTTGGGAATGTCGCTTATCTTGCTAAGGGATCCGGACAAGTAGAGAGGGTAGAACTGCTTCTCACTGGGAGCTCCAGTGTTTGACGGGTGATGGAGAGATAGGATGCAGGCCGGGAAAGAAGGCCAGTGTCCATTCCGTATGACTGGATGAGGGTCTCGCCCGAGAGATTTACGAAGATCTGCCTGTAGAAATTGTGCACACGGATGCACCCAGCTGAAAATTGTGGCTCATGAAAGCACGAATGACTTCTGATGCCAGGGTTCATAGGCCGTCTTCGGTTTCTAAAGGCGACTGGATTATTTGGTGAAGAAACATTGGTCCATGGTTTGGAAGGTGAGCTACCGATTTTCAACATAGTTCCCGGAACCAATAGTGGCATTTGGTTTGGAGCAGAGTGGCAAGTCTAAACCGGAGGATCAGATGTTTCTGGAACTGTATCGGATGGAAACCTACCGACTTCCCATACAGGGTAGAAAATTATAGGGTTCTCATTAATTGGTCAGGTGTGTACTCCATGTAGAAAGCAGCTATTAGAGTAGGGTTAATACGAGAGAGATGACGTATGTTTTCAAAATCACATGTGTAAAGTGCCACGATGAACTTTACCATAAAACCTTTTTAGTGTAGCTGAACAGACCAGTGATCTGTGACACACAATCTTTTTGGCCTTTCACTGTAACATTTAAACATAATATTTGACCAAGGAAACATCTTTACAGTGCGGCGACTGTCCCTTCTGTTATGGCTGATACGCCGCGTGCTAGAAACCTCAAAGCTACGCTGCTTTTTTAAATCAAAACCTGCGTATGTATACCAATGAAAACATTTGTGATTGTAAATACTTCATGGCCGAAGAAAAAACTATGAAGTGTTTACAACATTTTTTTGATGTCTTTTTATATATGAAGACATGGGGGGGAGGGGGGAAACGATGAATTTTTATCAATATTTTGGTTATTGTACTGTTAGACACGTTGAAGTCCATAATGTCTGCTGGTATATTTGTTTTATCGAAAAGAAATCAGTATCAGCAGTTGTAAACAAATTTAGAAGCACAGGTCGCGGGAAAAATGATAATTGTCACGGTGGTTTGAAAGTGATGATAAATGTTTTGCATCTGTTTGAATACTATTAAGTTCAGTTTCATGTTCGTATTTCAGTCTTAGTAGTGCTGGATATCAGTTTAAAGTATTTCCATTGTTGTTTAGGTGAATTATTACTTTAATTGTTTAAAATGACAATAGGTTAGATAGCTTTACGGATTAAGTTTACTACTCCCGAAAGACTCATAGTGACAAGACGTAATATTTTTTAGCGTAAGGTGTTATTATTTCGATTTGTACAATGACTCCAAATGCAAATACTGCTCCAGACTGAAAAGTTAATCCAAAGAAACGGCAGAAGTGTGGACAAGTATCGGATGCTACTAAGAAGATGAGACACCACACGCATGAAACTGGGAAAACCTGGGAGTGTAGTGGATTAAAATGTTTTGAGAAAATTAATGAAAGTGGAAGGCAGACTATTATGAAGCATTTTAGTGGGTTACCCGATAGGAATGCTCAGAATTTACATTTATCTGGGCTAATGAAAGCCCATTTCATCAAACAAAGACGGAGTCATAAAAATCAAACCGAGTCTGATCTTCATAATCATTCGCACACATAGAAACTTCGAGTAAAAAGAGGTGACTTATTACATGAATAACGTGATTGCTACAAAACCTTCATAGCACTTCATGGTATAACCCCATGACGTCCGCAAACTATTCAACAACAGCTGATAATGTATGGGGTGGTAGGTACTGATGGAAAAGGTGTACACGATAACAGACCCCACTCTATGAGTAATGAAACACGATTAAAGGTCAATGATCATATTCAGTCCCTCAAGGGTCGCCGCTCTCATTGCTCCTCGAGAAAAACATCCAAAACATATTTTTCAGAGGAACTCAGTGAAAGAAGACTACACAAAGTCTACATGGAAATTAATCCAAACAACCCTATTTTGTATGATACCTACTTACGCATTTTTAACAATGAGTATAACATTTCATTTTGTCATCCTAGGTCAGTGATGCAATAAAGGCACAAGAGAAACAACTGAATGAAGAGGTGTCTCTCTTAGCAGAAGCTAACGATCCCAGTGTAGTCAGCCAGAAAACAGGCCTTTTAAAAAACATGCCGATGAGAAAAAAAATGATTCAAATGGCTCTGAGCACTATGGGACTTAACATTTGAGGTCATCAGTCCCCTAGAACTTAGAACTACTTAAACCTATCTAACGTAAGGAAATCACGCACATCCATGCCCGAGGCAGGATTTGAACCTTCGACCGTAGCGGTCGATATGAAAGGAGCTCCACTTAAGAAGAGCACAAACTTTCTACGACAGAAAACGAAAATTCCGACTAAGGTGTTCAAAAAGTGACAAAGAAGAAGCTTCTGTGGACTTCCAAAAGAACTTGTCTCTTCCGAACATATCAAGAAATGTTGTTTACTACCAACGCCAGCTGACAATACATCTCTTCGATATCCACGTTATGACACCTGGTAGTTCAGTGTTTTACTCTTACGGTCAAATCATTGCGAAGAAAGGATCGGATGAAGTATTATCCACACTTCATCACTATATCTTCAATATCCTTCCACCTTAAGTGAAACGGCTACACATTTTCTGTGACTCTTGTGGTGGAGAGAATACAAATTACACCGTTATCTGCTACATTCATTACATTGTAACAACATGTCGCCGTTTAGATAAAATTAGATTGGCAGTCCCTAAAAGGGGGAACTCTTATTTGGCGTGTGACAAAATGTGGCGCTCATTCCACAGAAACGAATTACAGAAGCTCCTCAATATTGGTAGGCCATTATTAGAGATTTCTGAGTGAAGCCTAATCTATTCAAATTAATTCAATGTTACGAATCTCTTTTCAAAGAATGGACAAAATTCTTTTCTCTTTGAAATGTGTACAAGCCAAAATTATCTATACCTTCTCGACAACTGAAAAAATTAAAACTAAAGTTCAGCTGCATGATCCTGTTTCTCCGAGGTCAGGACGATGTAATGGGCCTTGGGAAACTACAGTAAAGACCATGAAGAGGAAGACAACAAAAAATAAACTAGCTGATGGAGAATTCATGTTATCTGGCTCACCCTACTCGGATTTCATACCAGTTCCACTGTTGAAATTGAAAGATCTTCAGGTAACTAATCAACTGTTGTCAAACATGTACAGGTATATTTCCGTTAAACTTAGTTCTTCTATTCTAAACATAATTTACTCGTTATTTGAAGGAAATTTCAAGGCTTCTCTCCAGTGAGGCCGCCAAAAACTATTATAAGAATGTACCTCACTGAAGAAAAAGTGTTAAGTGTGAACAGGTTTTATTGTTTTCCATTCTCAGAAACTTAAATTAGAATATTCTATTACTTCCTTGAGATAGAGAGCTCAATAACGTAAAGAAATTAGCGCAATTGATACGAAATGTGTCAACAAAAACTAACATCCATCGTTTTTTCTCCTTCTAAATGTTCTTCAGTTTTTTAAAAATAAGTTCATAGTTGTTATTATTACATAGTGCTCGTTACAAAGGAGTCAGTACTATCGGAAATGTGCATACTTGTTATCCACAACTGAGTTTGAATTAATAAATATTGTCGAAAATGTTAAAACTAAGACATAAAAAACATACATCTTTAGTTAATACACATCAATAAATACTGGTGAAATAGTAAATCAGAAACAAAAGGACCTCCGCATTCGGGACGACGACGGTTCAAACCCGCGTCCGGCCATCCTGATTCAGGTCTTCCGTGTTTTTCCTGAATCACTTCAGTGAAACGTCGGGACGGTTCCGTTGAAAGGGGTACTTTCGACTCTTTTCCCCATCCTTCCCTAATCCGATGAGACCGATGACCTCCTGTTCGGTCGCTTCCTCCAAATCAACCAACCAACCAAAAACAAAAGTAAGATATACAAACTTAGTTCATTTGGTTTTGCTTTCATTTTCTCCAACACAGTCAGCACAAAACACAACATAAATTGTGCCATCTTCGAGTAACATATGAATCATTTCTGTTTTTCTCCTTTTTATTTTGCTATTTTCAGGTATAATTCTTCGCGCTCCTTACACATATCAAGAGAAACTTTTTTTCATTAGTGTGTGTCATCATCTGAATCGTCGGGATCTGAAACGTTGTGCATGCTAAGTCATTCGAACGAAAATAAAAAGAAAGCAGAAATGTCTTCGCTTAATTATAACTGTTATTTGTCCGTGCGGGATGTATCCCTAACGAAAAAGTGTGTGGCATATGTATCGGATTTTACTGATGCATGTATACTGATCTGTAGAGGAGAGACGCCGCACCATGACCTTCATAGCGAAGATGGCATCAGGAGATTCAATACACGTTCAACAGATCTTACTGTTAATATAACTATCAGAAATTTTGAAATATTTGACTATTTAGCATAAACTAAGAACTAATCGTGACGCTGAAAAGGGTTTTGGAACGAAATTTATAGACTTACCTCAATCACTCCCACGGAACTTACGTGAAACTTCCTCGATCGAAACGCAAATTCTTTTCTTATGCCCTGGTTTCCACCGAGCAATGGCAGTGCTGATACGCCCACACTGCGTGGTTGTTTGCCGAAGCTACGAGGGGTCCGCAGTCTTTACAGCACGCGGCGCCTCTCCCGGATATACCCTAGCAGAGTACGTCTGGCGTGCACATATGGGTTCTTTACGATAAAGAAATCCGTCCGCAGACCTGATAATATGCCTTCTGGATCTAGACAGAGTAGCATTGGTCATAGCAGATCTTAATACAGTATTAGTTGACTGCAGAAGCGTCTATAGAAAACCCCCAGAACAAATCTCGCTTGTAAACGATAACTATGCCCACATAGTACTAGGGATTGATTGATAGTGGAAACCACGTGTGTAATAAAAAAATTCTAAATTAGCATTGGAATGTACATCGCATAATTAGATTGAACAATGATAGTGGAGACATGTGTATAGACGTACATAATTTCCAGTGACAGTAGCGCAGATTACGAATGTGAAAAGCTTTGGTTGCAGACAAGAGATAAAGGAGTATAAAGCAAGGTCATCGAACCCTTTTATACACTCCTGGAAATGGAAAAAAGAACACATTGACACCGGTGTGTCAGACCCACCATACTTCTGCAATCTACTTTCTATACTCCTGTGGACATTGCACCGTTAAATAGTTATACATTGTTTGTGCTCAACTTTCCAGAGTAAAATAAGACAATACCTAATAAGCGACGGACTTTTCTTCAAGAATTCGGACTACATCTCATGAAACCATACATTGAAAGAAGAACTACGATTTTTAGAGAGCTCCAGAAGTGTGTGGTGTCAGTCATGGGAGGTATTCACAGAAAGAATATCAAGCACAGGTTCACTGCAAAGGAATATGTTAGAGGAAGAGGAAGATGTCATTTGTGTTGTCGTGGAAGCCAGCCAAAATCAGTGAAGTACAATAAAGTGAACAAAACAACAGTGATCTGTAACAGCTGTAAGAGATACACATTTAGCAAATACAGCAAGAAAACTGTTCTATGTTCCAAATGTGAAGATGTTTCCGAAGATAGAGATAAATCAGTGAGCTTAGAATCTATGTAATGTAAGCTTCTGTAATTATTCTAAAATACCTGACATATTTTTGAATTACAATGAAATGTTCTCCAAGAACTCAACGACTTTTAGTACGAATGTAGAGAGATATTTCTCAAGAAAATAAGTCTAAATAAACTTAAATGATGACGAATGTGAAAAATAACGAACGAGGTTTTGTAGCGAGTAATAAAAGAAATTTATAGTTTATGGACCTTTATTACACATCAGTAGCATTTTTTATAGTATTTTCGTAAAAAAGGTCAAAGAAAATTAAGGGAATCTGAATGATAAAAGTTTTTTCTGATGGGAACAAAGTAATGCCCCCGCTCCCTTTGGTACTGTGCATTATGGAAAATATGTTGCTACGATAAGGGTTAAAGCCTTCATATTATATCTGTAACACGCAGTGAGGTTCTTGCGCTGATGTAAACAAGCAATTGTGTCACGTAACTTCTTTACGTTTCAAGATATGGAAGAGCTATATTATCTTCGAAAGGGAAACAATACACTTCAGTTAACACCGGCTGATAGATCATTAAAAGAGATGTATATTGATGCTATACTTTCCGGTGACGAACAGCTTCCGTAGCTTAACGGGAAGTGCATTACCTTGCCAATTAGGAAGTATCTACCGGCGGCCTGGCGTCTCGCCCAACATGAGAATGACCTTCAGATGATGTTCCCTCCTCGTTTAGATGAATGCTGGGCTTCTCCCAAATCCCCGGCTCAGAAAACATGATGTTCAAACAGCTGAAATACCATGACACACGGGGAACAAAGTTTACACGAGTCACAGGTAGAAGGCGTAGACGACTTTCCTTCCTTAGGTTTACTATGAACTGGGACTACAGGTGGGGCATATAGCGAAAGAAACAAAATAATTTAGCCAAATCAAGGAAGCAGCGCACCGCATACTGTGGGGTACGTGCTGGAGATGAGAAATGTTACACTTTTCAGTGACCATACATTTGATTATCCCATTAAGTGACGTTAGTTATTACACTGCATTCCTCGAAAGGCATCAAGTCATTTCCACTACACAATCTGGATGTAAGACCCGTTAGTAACTTCATCACTGAGGTAGAAATACACTCTTGGAAATGGAAAAAAGAACACATTGACACCGGTGTGTCAGACCCACCATACTTGCTCCGGACACTGCGAGAGCGCTGTACAAGCAATGATCACACGCACGGCACAGCGGACACACCAGGAACCGCGGTGTTGGCCGTCGAATGGCGCTAGCTGCGCAGCATTTGTGCACCGCCGCCGTCAGTGTCAGCCAGTTTGCCGTGGCATACGGAGCTCCATCGCAGTCTTTAACACTGGTAGCATGCCGCGACAGCGTGGACGTGAACCGTATGTGCAGTTGACGGACTTTGAGCGAGGGCGTATAGTGGGCATGCGGGAGGCCGGGTGGACGTACCGCCGAATTGCTCAACACGTGGGGCGTGAGGTCTCCACAGTACATCGATGTTGTCGCCAGTGGTCGGCGGAAGGTGCACGTGCCCGTCGACCTGGGACCGGACCGCAGCGACGCACGGATGCACGCCAAGACCGTAGGATCCTACGCAGTGCCGTAGGGGACCGCACCGCCACTTCCCAGCAAATTAGGGACACTGTTGCTCCTGGGGTATCGGCGAGGACCATTCGCAACCGTCTCCATGAAGCTGGGCTACGGTCCCGCACACCGTTAGGCCGTCTTCCGCTCACGCCGCAACATCGTGCAGCCCGCCTCCAGTGGTGTCGCGACAGGCGTGAATGGAGGGACGAATGGAGACGTGTCGTCTTCAGCGATGAGAGTCGCTTCTGCCTTGGTGCCAATGATGGTCGTATGCGTGTTTGGCGCCGTGCAGGTGAGCGCCACAATCAGGACTGCATACGACCGAGGCACACAGGGCCAACACCCGGCATCATGGTGTGGGGAGCGATCTCCTACACTGGCCGTACACCACTGGTGATCGTCGAGGGGACACTGAATAGTGCACGGTACATCCAAACCCTCATCGAACCCATCGTTCTACCATTCCTAGACCGGCAAGGGAACTTGCTGTTCCAACAGGACAATGCACGTCCGCATGTATCCCGTGCCACCCAACGTGCTCTAGAAGGTGTAAGTCAACTACCCTGGCCAGCAAGATCTCCGGATCTGTCCCCCATTGAGCATGTTTGGGACTGGATGAAGCGTCGTCTCACGCGGTCTGCACGTCCAGCACGAACGCTGGTCCAACTGAGGCGCCAGGTGGAAATGGCATGGCAAGCCGTTCCACAGAACTACATCCAGCATCTCTACGATCGTCTCCATGGGAGAATAGCAGCCTGCATTGCTGCGAAAGGTGGATATACACTGTACTAGTGCCGCCATTGTGCATGCTCTGTTGCCTGTGTCTATGTGCCTGTGGTTCTGTCAGTGTGATCATTTGATGTATCTGACCCCAGGAATGTGTCAATAAAGTTTCCCCTTCCTGGGACAATGAATTCACGGTGTTCTTATTTCTATTTCCAGGAGTGTATATTACTTCCTTCCAAGATTCGAGGCCACATGAACGCTTACCGGCAGTCGTCGTTCCTGCTTACTATTCGCAGCTGCAACCGGAAAGGGAAGAAATGTCAGTAGTACAGAAAGTATCATCCACCACACACCCTAAGGAGACTTGCGGAATATATGTGTATGTAATACAAATCCAACACGCACTGCAGCAGGAGAACTTTGTAAACAGTCTGTGAATAAAACTGCAGCAGCTAAGATCTTCACATTAATACATTCATTAAATATACCGTACATGTCTGTGAGAATTTGTGTTACTCGTCCACTCTAGGTGTAATTGATATAACACCCATGCTTTAGTTAACAAGAATTGACGCAGTTAAGATGTTTGTTGGAGGCTTACCTTCCAGATGACATCGTTACTCCATGATGTTACTGGATTTCGTGGTTTTCTTAACATTTTTCTGACTGGGGATAGACATATTGATGCTGCCCGCCTGTCGCTTGGACTCCAACTGTTGCCCAGCAATGGCGTGGGATGCTGGCGAGACGTCTGTATTGTTGAGAACTGCGTCACGTCGCGATGTTCGTTTTTTCTGCGAGGATAACCGGAAACCAGTACTGCACAACCAAGGACACTATCCGGCGACAACAGTAAGGGCAGACTAAGCCAATGCCACCGGGGATATGGTGATTCTGGAGTTAGAATGACAGGAAAAAAGTGAAAAAAATTACAGTGGAATGAAAAGTGGAACATTTAGTTAATCAAGCAAAGTCTTTTGAACCTAAAAAGGACCACCCTAAATATATCTTCATCTACATCTACATGATCACTCTGCTATTCACAATAAAGTGCCTGGTACAGGGTTCAATGGACCACCTTCAAGCTGTCTCTCTACCGTTCCACTCTCGAAAGGCGCGCGGAAAAAACGAGCACTTAAATTTGTCTGTGCGACACCTGATTTCTTATTTTATCGTGATGATCATTTTTCCCTATGTAGGTGGGCGCCAACAGAAAGTTTTCGCAACAGAGGAGAACATTGGTGATTGAAATTTCATGATAAGATCCCATCGCAACGATAAACGCTTTTGTTTTAATGATTGCCATTCCAGTTAACGTATCCCCTATTTCGTGATTATACAAAACGAGTTGCCCTTCTTTAAAATTTTCGATGTCACCAGTCAAAAAATGGTTCAAATGGCTCTGAGCACTAGAGGACTCAACTTCTGAGGTCATTAGTCCCCTTTTTTTTTTGGTCGTCAGTCAACTGATTGGTTTGATGCGGCCCGCCACCAATTTCTTTCCTCTGTTAACCTCTTCATCTCAGAGTAGCACTTGCAACCTACCTCCTCAATTATTTGCTTGACGTATTCCAATCTCTGTCTTCCTCTACAGTTTTTATCCTCTACAGCTCCCTCTAGTTCCATGGAAGTCATTCCCTCATGTCTTAGCAGATGTCCTATCATCCTGTCCCTTCTCCTTATCAGTGTTTTCCACATTTTTCTTTCCTCTCCGATTCTGCGTAGAACCTCCTCATTCCTTACCTTATCAGTCAACCTAATTTTCAACATTCGTCTACAGCACCACATCTCAAATGCTTCGATTCTCTTCTGTTCCGGTTTACCCACAGTCCATGTTTCACTACCATACAATGCTGTACTCCAGACGTAAATCCTCAGAAATTTCTTCCTCAAATTAAGGCCCGTATCTGATATTAGTAGACTTCTCTTGGCCAGAAATGACTTTTTTGCCATAGCGAGTCTGCTTTTGATGTCCTCCTTGCTCCGTCCGTCATTGGTTATTTTACTGCCTAGGTAGCAGAATTCCTTAACTTCAATGACTTCGTGACCATCAATCGTGATGTTAAGTTTCTCGCTGTCCTCATTTCTACTACTTCTCATTACCTTCGTCATTCTCCGATTTACTCTCAAACCATACTGTGTTCTCATTAGACTGTTCATTCCGTTCAGCAGATCATTTAATTCTTCTTCACTTGCACTGAGGATAGCAATGTCATCAGCGAATCGTATCATTGATATCCTTTCACTTTGTATTTTAATTCCACTCCTGAACCTTTCTTTTATTTCCATCATTGCTTCCTCGATGTACAGATTGAAGAGTAGGGGCGAAAGTCTACAGCCTTGTCTTACACCCTTCTTAATACGAGCACTTCGTTCTTGATCGCCCACTCTTATTATTCCCTCTTGGTTGTTGTACATATTGTATATGACCCGTCTCTCCCTATAGCTTACCCCTACTTTTTTAAGAATCTCGAACAGCTTGCACCATTTTATTTTGTCGAACGCTTTTTCCAGGTCGACAAATACTATTAAAGTGTCTTGATTTTTCTTTAGCCTTGCTTCCATTATTAGGCGTAACGTCAGAATTGCCTCTCTCGTCCCTTTACTTTTACTAAAGCCAAACTGATCGTCACCTAGCGCATTCTCAATTTTCTTTTCCGTTCTTCTGTATATTATTCTTGTAAGCAGCTTCGATGCATGAGCTGTTAAGCTGATTGTGCGATAATTCTCGCACTTGTCAGCTCTTGTCGTCTTCGGAATTGTGTGGATGATGCTTTTCCGTAAGTCAGATGGTATATCGCCAGTCTCATATATTCTACACACCAACGTGAATAGTCGTTTTGTTGCCACTTCCCCCAATGATTGTAGAATTTCTGATGGAATGTTATCTATCCCTTCTGCCTTACTTGAGCGTAAGTCCTCCAAAGCTCTTTTAAATTCCGATTCTAATACTGGATTCCCTATCTGTTCTAAGTCGACTCCTGTTTCTTTTTCTATCACCTCAGACAAATCTTCACTCTCATAGAGGCTTTCAATGTATTATTTCCACCTATCTGCTCTCTCCTCTGCATTTAACAGTGGAATTCCCGTTGCACTCTTAATGTTACCATCGTTGCTTTTAATGTCACCAAAGGTTGTTTTGACTTTCCTGTATGCTGAGTCTGTTTTTCCGAAAATCATATCTTTTTCGATGTCTTCACATTTTTCCTGCAGCCATTTCGTCTTAGCTTCCCTGCACTTCCTATTTATTTCATTCCTCAGCGACTTGTATTTCTGTATTCCTGATTTTCCCGGAACATGTTTGTACTTCCTCCTTTCATCAATCAACTGAAGTATTTCTTCTGTTACCTATGGTTTCTTCGCAGCTACCTTCTTTGTACCTATATTTTCCTTCCCAACTTCTGTGATGGCCCTTTTTTAGAGATGTCCATTCCTCTTCAACTGTACTGCCTACTGCGCTATTCCTTATTGCTGTATCTATAGCGTTAGAGAACTTCTAACGTATCTCGTCATTCCTTAGTACTTCCGTATCCCACTTCTTTGCGTATTGATTCTTCCTGACTAATGTCTTGAACTTCAGCCTACTCTTCATCAATACTATATTGTGACCTGAGTCTATATCTGCTCCTGGGTACGCCTTACAATCCGTTATCTGATTTCGGAATCTCTGTCTGACCATGATGTAGTCTAACTGAAATCTTCCCGTATCTCCCGGCCTTTTCCAAGTATACCTCCTCCTCTTGTGATTTTTGAACAGGGTATTAGCTATTACTAGCTGAAACTTGTTACAGAACTCAATTAGTCTTTCTCCTCTTTCATTCCTTGTCGCAAGCCCATATTCTCCTGTAACCTTTTCTTCTACTCCTTCCCCTACAACTGCATTCCAGTCGCCCATGACTATTAGATTTTGGTCCCCCTTTACATACTACATTACCCTTTCAATATCCTCATACACTTTCTCTATCTGTTCATCTTCAGCTTGCGACGTCGGCATGTATACCTGAACTATCGTTGTCGGTGTTGGTCTGCTGTCGATTCTG
Organism: Schistocerca piceifrons; assembly: GCF_021461385.2. Classification (NCBI taxonomy): domain Eukaryota; kingdom Metazoa; phylum Arthropoda; class Insecta; order Orthoptera; family Acrididae; genus Schistocerca; species Schistocerca piceifrons. The sequence continues at coordinate 315,694,004 of NC_060138.1, forward strand.
ATTAGAACAACCCGGTCACTAAACTGTTCACAGTAACACACCCTCTGACCTACCTTCCTATTCATAACGAATCCTACACCTGTTACACCATTTTCTGCTGCTGTTGATATTACCCGATACTCATCTGACCTGAAATCCTTGTCTTCCTTCCACTTCACTTCTCTGATCCCTACTATATCTAGATTGAGCCTTTGCATTTCCCTTTTCAGATTTTCTGGTTTCCCTACCACGTTCAAGCTTTTGACGTTCCATGCCCCGACTCGTAGAACGTTATCCTTTCGTTGATTATTCAATCTTTTTCTCATGGTAACCTCCCCCTTGGCAGTCCCCTCCCGGAGATCCGAATGGGGAACTATTCCGGAATATTTTGCCAATGGAGAGATCATCATGACACTTCCTCAATTACAGGCCACATGTCCTGAGGATACACGTTACGTGTCTTTAATGCAGTGGTTTCTATTGCCTTCTGCATCCTCATGTCGTTGGTCATTGCTGCTTCTTCCGCCTTTAGGGGCAATTTCCCACCCCTAGGACAAGAGAGTGTCCTGAACCTCTATCCGCTCCTCCGCCCTCTTTTACAAGGCCGTTGGCAGAATGAGGCTGACTTCTTATGCCGGAAGTCTTCGGCCGCCAATGCTGATTATTTATCAAAATTTAGGAAGTGGCGGGGAACGAACCCGGGATCAAAGACGCTACCCCTAGAACTAGTTAAACCTAACTAACCTAAGGACATCACACACATCCATGCCCGAGGCAGGATTCGAACTTGCGACCGTAGCGGTCTCGCGGTTCCAGACTGCAGCGCCTAGAACCGCTCGGTCACTCCGGCCGGCTGTCACCAGTCAGTGCCAACTGATGCGTATCCTACACCGCACTACAGTACTCCAGAACTGGGCGGAGAAGCGTGGTGTGAGCACTCTCTTTAGTAGACCTGTTGCACCTTCTAAGTGTTCTGCCAATGAATCGCAGTCTTTGATTTGCTCTACCCACAACATTATCTATGTGATCGTTTGTAACTGTGATCCCTAAGTATTTAGTTGAATTTACAGCCTTCAGATTTGTGTGACTTATCGCTAGTCAAAATTCAGAGGATTTCCTTTAGTATTCATGTGAATAACTTCACACTTTTCTCTATTCTGGGTCAATTGCCACATTTCGCACCGTACATATAGCTAAATAATTTTGCAATTCCTTTTGGTGATGTGATGACTTTATAAGACAATAAATGACAGTATCATCTGCAAACAATCTAAGACGGCTACTAAGACTGTCTCCTATATCGTTAATATAGATCAGGAACAATAGAGGCCCTGTAACACTTCCTTGGGGAACGCCGGATATTACTTCTGTTTTAATCGATGACTTTCCGTCTATTACTACGAACTGTGAACTTTCTGACAGGGAATCACAAATCCAGTCGCACAACTGAGGCGATACTCCGTAGGCATGCAGTTTGATTAGAAGACGCTTGTGAGGAACGGTGTCGAAAGCCTTCTGGAAATCTCAAAATATGGAATCAATTTGACATCCCCTGTTGATAGCACTCATTACTTCCTAAGTATAAAGAGCTAGTTGTGTTTCACAAGAACATATTTACTGAATCCGTGCTGAGTATGTGTCATTTAAATCGTTTTCTTCGTGCCACTTCATAATGTTCGAATGCAGTACATGTTCCAAAACCCTCCTGCAAATCGACGTTAGTGAGATGGGCCGGTAATTCAACAGATTACGCCTACTTTTTTGGTATTGGTGTGACTTGAACAATTTTACAGTCTTTAGGCACGGATTTTTCTGTGAGAGCGGTTATATATAATTGCTAAATATGGAACTATTGCATTAGCACACTCTGAAAGGAACCTGACTGGTAAACAATCTGGACCGGAGGCCTTGCCTTAATTGATATAAGCTGCTTTGCTACACCGAGGATATCTACTTCTGTGTTTCTCATCTTGTCAGTTATTCTTGGTTGGAATTCAGAAATGTTTATTTCGCCTTGTTTCGTGAAGGAGTTTCAGAAAACCGTGTTTCATAACTTATCTTTAGTTGCACTGTCATCAGTGACTTTACTGTTGTTTCGCACAGTGAAGGTATTGATTGCGTTTTGCTACTGATGTGCTTTATGTATGACCAGAATCGTTTTGGGTTTTCTGCAAGATTCCGAGACACAGTTTCGTTGTGGAAATTATTAAAAACATCTCGCATTGAAGTAGGCGCTATATTTCGAACTTATTCAAAACTTTGCCTATCTTGGGGATTTGGCGTTCTTTTAAATTAGTCATTCTTTTTTCAATTTTGTGTACCATAGTGGGTCATTACCATCAGTTATTAATTTATGTGGTAGATATCTCTCAACTGGCGTCTATACTATCTCACTGAAATCATTCCACATTTATTCTACTCTTACATGATCAGATTCGAAGGAGTGAAGACAGTCTCTTAAAACGCCGCTTCTATCAGATTTTCTTTTAGGAAGATATACTTCGTCTTTCTTTTTGATGGTTGTAGGTGTTACTGTATTCAGCCTAGTAGCAACTGCTAAGTTGTCGGTAATCCATGTATTCGTCACGATACTCCCCAATTGTCCAGGATCATTTGTTGCTAAGAGGTCAAGTGTGCTTTCGTAATCATTTACACTTCGAGTGGTCTCATGAACAAATTATTCAAAATAGTTTTCTGAGAAAACATTCAGCACAATTTCGGATGACGTTTTGTACCTACCAACAGCTTTAAATGGTTCAAATGGCTCTGAGCACTATGGGACTTAACATCTGAAGTCATCAGTCCCCTAGAACTTAGAACTACTTAAACCTAACTAACCTAAGGACATCACACACATCCATGCCCGCCAGCTTTAAATATATAATTTTTCCAGCATATCGAGGGGGTAGACTGAAGTCACCACCAACTGTAATTATATGATGGGGTACCTATTTGAAATGAGACTAAAGTTCTCTTTGAACTCAGTAGCTATAGATTCCGAGTCAGGCTGGCCGCGGTAGTCTTGCGGTTCTAGGCGCTACAGTCCGGAACCGCGGGACTGCTACGGTCGCAGGTTCGAATCCTGCCGCGGGCATGGATGTGTGTGATGTCCTTAGGTAAGTTAAGTTTAAGTAGTTCTAAGTTCTAGGGGACTGATGACCTAAGATGATAAGTCCCATAGTGCTCAGAGCCATTTCTTTTCTTCCCAGTCAGTGGGGGGGGGGGGGGGCAATCGGTCAGACGATCCAATTAATAGTTAGTCCGATTGTAAAATATAACCTCTAGGAATACTACTTCGCAAGAACTATCTACTTCAATTTCACTACAAGGTAAACTATTCCTGACAGCAATAAATACTCCAACACCAACTGTATTTAATCTATCCTTTCTGAACACTGTTAGATCGTTTGAAAAAATTTCGGCTGAACTTATTTCCGGCTAAAGGCAGCTTTCTGTACCTATAACTATTTGAGCGTCAGCGCCTTCTATTAGGGCTTGGAGCTTAGGTTCTTTCCCAACACAGCTACTACAGTTTACAACTACAATACGGAAAGTTTCTACAACTACCTTACTGTGTTCTACCTGGCCCCTTTTAGATAGACTCCTGGTTTCCTGGAACCCTCTAACTTAAATTAAAAATCCCGATGGCGCAAGTCAAGGAATCTGTAGCCTCTGACTCAGACCCTCCATTCGGCTCTTCACCTAAGGACCACAGTCGGTTTTTCGACGATGCTGCAGATGGTGAGCTCCGCCTTAATCTCGCAAGCAAGACTGGCAGTTTTTACCATTTCCGCTAGCCACCCGAAACCAGAAAGAATCTCCTCCAATTCAAAGCGATAAACATCATAGGTACCGACACAAGCCACCACCTGCAGTTGGCTGCACCCTGTACTCTTCCTGGCATCCCGAGGCACCCTTTCTACATCCATAATGACCGCACCCCCCCAGTATGCATAGGAGTGCACACTGGCATCATTCCCCTCCTTAGCAGCCATGTTCCTAAGGGGTCCCATTACGTGACTAACGTTAAAGCTCCCAACTAGCAGCAAACCCACAGTCACGTGGGCCGAGAAGCTTTCTCTGGAACAGGGTGGACGACAACATCGGGCTTAGAGTATTCGTCAGCCCATGGCACGGACTGATCGGCCCCTTCTTGCCTCCCTTGGGAATGTGTGTATGTGTCGTTCTTAGCATACCTTAGTTTAAGTTGTGTGTAAGTCTAGGAACTGATGACCGCAACAGTTTGGTCCCTTAGAAATTCACACACATCTGAATATTTTTTAACTTCGTCAGCCACAGAGAACGCCCGAAATATGCTCGTCAAATGAAGTGGGGAGGCCCTACGATCGGCCTCTTGGAAAGTCTTTCGCCACCTGCCAGACTTCGGAATGATCTCTCACTCGACCACGGGTGAGGGGTCAACCTCAGTGCAGGCAGTACCCGGGGCGGCCTCAGCAGAGACCGATTGGTGGAGATGTGGGACATGCTCGACGTCCCCCACATCCCCGCTTCCGACCTCTCATAGCAATGCCCCTTGGCAGCAGCCTCAAGCTATGTGATGGAAGCCAACACAGCCTGGAGCTGTGAGCGAAGGGCCACCGACTCAGTTCACATCGGTACACAGCAATCACAGTTCCTGTCCATTACTTAAGTCGCTCCAGTTTCAAGCTCGAAAAATTTGTAGCAAACGAAGGGTGTACCCGGCTTATTAGCAGCAGAAATTCGAAGTGCTCTCTCAATGACAGTCTGTCCAACGCTGAGCTATACTAACCAAAACAAATAAAAGCCTGTACAATATGAGGGTCGTTATAAGGGTAGTTAACAACGGCGGTACAGTACGCTACACTGTTATTAAAATAAACGTTTGTGCCTAGTAAGCACTCTAACACACAAGAAATTACAAAAATAAACTAGTAACTACACAGGTATATGTAAATATAAGTCTCTCCTGTTGGAAGTTCTTAAAAATATGTAACAAACCAACGGTGTACTCGCCTTATTAGCAGTAGGAACATGAAGTGCTCTCTCACTGGTGGTCTAACCAGCGCTGAAGAATATATCCAGAATGAATAAATGCATCGAGGTTGAGGTTTTGAAAAATTATAGCAGCCTGTGTGGTGAATTTCCTGATGTTCAGAAGTAATCTTTGAAGTTTGTAGTCGCCAAATTACGACACTGACTTCTTCTTCTCAAAGAACTACATACCTTATTGTGCGACATTTGAAAGAAACTTCAAGAGAGCTTCAACGACATAAAATGTATGATACTTGATAGCACAATATCATGCTAGCAGAACCAAAAACCACTGTCGCGACGTCAGGAGAAGGATTCCACAAATGTCTGTCTTATTCTATCAAATGTCAACAAACACGTAACTCAGGAATAGTTCTCGTGTTTACTTCTGCGCTTGAAGTCGATCAGTATGCATTCTGCTGTTGTAGCAGTCAGACAATATGCTTGACAAGCTCTTGAGGCATTCACAACTTATACGACGGTCGAGAACGTGCGGAAGATAAAGTACGCAAAGGGCAAAGTAGAGCAACTGATAAATGAAATGAAACTAGCCTTCTAGCAGCAGGAGCACATAATAGAAAATTCAGTAAGTAGAAAGTACGAGAGGGACCTACCAACCTAGTGTTCTGAGAACACTACAGTCCGTCGCCTTTCATCCCCTTCGCATTTGGCTGCATCTGCAGATTCATGGTTCGAATGGCTATGAGCACTATGGGACTTAACTTCTGAGGTCATCAGTCCCCTAGAACTTAGAACTACTGAAACCCAACAAACCTAAAGATATCACACACATCTATGCCAGAAGTAGGATTCGAACCTGCGACCGTAGCGGTCGCGCGGTTCCAGACTGTAGCGCCTGGAACCGCTGGGGCACTCCGGCCGGCGCAGATTAATGACAATGACTTCCAAAATTTGTTAAAGTTTTCGAAATGTTATCTCCGAGAAGTACAAATTGTTGCGGCGTAACTCTGCAAAATTCTGTTTAGGGAAGAAGCACCGTTCACGGGCCCTGGCCAAGTCAACCTTCACAATATGCGCTAATCGTCAGTTAAAAATCCACGATGACTCAAAGAAGTGGGTTGGAACAACGCTCTTGGGCTATCAATGCCAGGTGCGCGTTTTTGAAGACCTGCTGCATGCGTCCTTCTTTTATTGATTGGAATCTAAATACACTGAAGTGTCTCGAGTTTCTGAGATATGTAACTGTTGCAGTAATGGAGGACATCCCACTGAATGAGTGTAAGGGAACCAGTGTGGTACCTACATAACGGATCTCCCTCCGATTTCGCACATGTAAAAGCAGAGTCTCTCAACATTTGGAGAGCGGTGCAATGGTTGTTCATAAAACGCGAAGTGGTGTGCACGCTCACCAGTATTAACATTTCTCTAATTTTATCTATGGCGAAAATTAACACAAGGAGTCTATTAGGAAAGCCAGACGACACCCGAAGGCAAGAAATGCCTTACAACAACGGCGTGTGCTGCCGTTACTGCAGATGAAATTCAGAGTGCGGCATTGTGTCTCCAGAATCATTTTATACCGTGTAACAATGCTCAATGTCAACATTTTGAGGACTAGGTATGACTGCAGCGATAAGAAACACAGTTACGTCTGTGTACATATTTGGTACAATAGCGCAGATGTTTAGCTTTCAATAAATAGTAAATTAATTCTTGTGATTGTAATACTGCCATTACATCTCGATGGTACCGGGTAAAGTAGCGATGTTGCCACAGCTGTTGCAAACGACCATGCTAGCTGGAGTCCCAAACACTACTACATCGCTGCAGCAGTGCCATCTGTCGATTTCCATCTGTAAAGCAAAACCAGAGTCCAGCAACGCAATGATGTCAACACCGCAGAAAGGCAGAGCGACTGTATCATCAGCAGTCCAGCTACAATTCCAAGCCAGCGGCTTGCTTTTGCATACATGGCTGGAAGTTTATTTCGGCAGCACAAGTAGGCACTGATCCAGGATAAATATACACTCCTGGAAATTGAAATAAGAACACCGTGAATTCATTGTCCCAGGGTGGGGAAACTTTATTGACACATTCCTGGGGTCAGATACATCACATGATCACACTGACAGAACCACAGGCACATAGACACAGGCAACAGAGCATGCACAATGGCGGCACTAGTACAGTGTATATCCACCTTTCGCAGCAATGCAGGCTGCTATTCTCCCATGGAGACGATCGTAGAGATGCTGGATGTAGTCCTGTGGAACGGCTTCCCATGCCATTTCCACCTGGCGCCTCAGTTGGACCAGCGTTCGTGCTGGACGTGCAGACCGTGTGAGACGACGCTTCATCCAGTCCCAAACATGCTCAATGGGGGACAGATCCGGAGATCTTGCTGGCCAGGGTAGTTGACTTACACCTTCTAGAGCACGTTGGGTGGCACGGGATACATGCGGACGTGCATTGTCCTGTTGGAACAGCAAGTTCCCTTGCCGGTCTAGGAATGGTAGAACGATGGGTTCGATGACGGTTTGGATGTACCGTGCACTATTCAGTGTCCCCTCGACGATCACCAGTGGTGTACGGCCAGTGTAAGAGATCGCTCCCCACACCATGATGCCGGGTGTTGGCCCTGTGTGCCTCGGTCGTATGCAGTCCTGATTGTGGCGCTCACCTGCACGGCGCCAAACACGCATACGACCATCATTGGCACCAAGGCAGAAGCGACTCTCATCGCTGAAGACGACACGTCTCCATTCGTCCCTCCATTCACGCCTGTCGCGACACCACTGGAGGCGGGCTGCACGATGTTGCGGCGTGAGCGGAAGACGGCCTAACGGTGTGCGGGACCGTAACCCAGCTTCATGGAGACGGTTGAGATGGTCCTCGCCGATACCCCAGGAGCAACAGTGTCCCTAATTTGCTGGGAAGTGGCGGTGCGGTCCCCTACGGCACTGCGTAGGATCCTACGGTCTTGGCGTGCATCCGTGCGTCGCTGCGGTCTGGTCCCAGGACGACGGGCACGTGCACCTTCCGCCGACCACTGGCGACAACATTGATGTACTGTGGAGACCTCATGCCCCACGTGTTGAGCAATTCGGCGGTACGTCCACTCGGCCTCCCGCATGCCCACTATACGCCCTCGCTCAAAGTCCGTCAACTGCACATACGGTTCACGTCCACGCTGTCGCGGCATGCTACCAGTGTTAAAGACTGCGATGGAGCTCCGTATGCCACGGCAAACTGGCTGACACTGACGGCGGCGGTGCACAAATGCTGCGCAGCTAGCGCCATTCGACGGCCAACACCGCGGTTCCTGGTGTGACCGCTGTGCCGTGCGTGTGATCATTGCTTGTACAGCCCTCTCGCAGTGTCCGGAGCAAGTATGGTGGGTCTGACACACCGGTGTCAATGTGTTCTTTTTGCCATTTCCAGGAGTGTAGTTTAGCCAAAGCGTTCACAGTCTGGCAGCACCAATCTATAGGAGCAGTCCTACGCCGACCCACATGGGGACATGTTTCTGCAGTATAATAATGATAAAGCATTTGAGTGCCATCACGAGACTTGACATGCACCAACCGCAGGCCTGCTTCTGGCACTACATTTGCTGCTGTGGACAGATTTCCAGACAGTGGGCTAGAGTCCTGCAAGCGTCTGGCCTATCCGCGTGGCCCGCACGCGCCAGTAGTGCGCAAGTAAGAGCGCGAGTAGACTTCGCGAACGTAGGTAAAAGTTGCCGAAGATTACCGATCGTAATCTGAGTCGCGTGAGCGGGTGTACACGGGGTCACGCAGCTGGCACAGCCGCGTGAAGCTTCTTTGCAGCCAACCGGATTTCACACGCCTTCATTCACTTCCCCATGGGCGGCGAATATGCATTGTGAGGATGTGTGATTCACTTCGCTTACAACTAGACTTGAGCGAAATTCATGCGAGTGACAGATAACGAACACAAATACAAAGTATTATTCGTTATCAGTGAATAACAAGTATTATCCCAAACATTATTCACTTACACGAGTAAAAAGACTTATTCGCAATCTACGAATAAAAAGTATTAAGAGTAACAGAAAAATTTGGAATCTTATTTTATTGCAGTAATTCTTTCTCATTTATTAAAGGAATATACTTTTAGTTTTTTCTTTTAAATTAGTTCTCAGGACAACGTTTTCTTTTTCAAATGCGTCATCAGAAACATTTTTGATTTTCGGAAATTTACTTTTGTGACACTAAAGGAAATACGTTCTACACCTGTAATCCACTCCTGAAATCGTCTTTATGATAACGATGTACGACTTCCTACTCGCAATATTCTTCAGCAAAAATCATCAATTGTGTTGCAATTTTTTGGAAAATACTTAACTCTGATTTCACTTTAACTTCACTTATCAAATCACATTCAAAACAAAAGCTTTCTTTTACGCCATAAAATCATTCGAAACTCATGACCCGTTTCCTTTGACATTTCTTTAGCTTTTATATCCTTCTAGTTCGTTGTGAGCCTCCTTTGGTCATGGGCAGTAATACAGATGAACTGCGATACTTGTTATTAAATCGTTGGTAAGACATTGCTGCAATAATTGCAGAAAGGCGAGAGTCTTCTTCAAATCGTCTACTGATGCACATTCACAATACAAAATATTCAAGTGTGCTGCTACATTATGGACGCTTTATGCAAAACTCCATAGACGCAAGTCAGATCGAGAAAGTATTCCATATTGTAACGGCACGCTTACTCATAGTTAATTCTGAAACACTTGTGATGACTTGGGACCTCCAGCAGCATCCCACAAACCTTTTAGAAGACATTAGATAAAAAGCCCGGTGATGTTAGTCATTTGGAACCCTGGAGTTTTTGCTTGGTTCACTCAATTTGTAGCACTACAGACATGAATGAGCTGCGTAATTATATCAAGGAGACTCACATAGCCGATAGTGTTAACAACATAAGAAAGGTGTCGAAGATTAAGAATTTTTGTTGGCTGCAGTCTCATCGTTGGCTGATTACGTAGAGTTCCTGAGCATGTTAACAGTTGGAGGCGAAGACGTACTGGCAGGTGCAGAGACAATTGAATGAGCCATAGTCGATTGTGTCAGAGCTGTAACGCAATCAGCTGTCCACTTGCGACAGCTAGGATGTGTCGACTAACAAGACAAATGGAGTTCATTGAAGCCTGCGTACTGTGCAACTTTGATTTCCCGTCTGCGGCAACCATCAGAACACGTCGGACTGCACGGCACGCAGTCAGTTGTGAGCAAAGTGTGTCGTGGAGAAAGTATGTGGCTGCTTTTAACGTCCATGCACTTGTCGAATCAGGCAAACCTTGCTTGCATCCTGCAACAAAATTCACGATGACTTTCGACAGCTTGTAGGACCTGTGGGAAATTGCAGCTCTGGTGGGACGTACAATACTTCAGATTTGTAGCCATCTCTTTCTGGCACATAATTTTGTAAAACACAGAATGAGTTCATTGTGGCAAGTGTAAGTTCTTCTGGCATATTCATTGGGGGATGAAAAGTACACAGTTCATTTCTCAGAGTGCTAAACGTGGATTCTATAAACCGCCTAGGCAGAGACAGATGATAGATTAAGATTCTTTTGTTTTTTGTTAAATACTTTCCTCCATAAGGGTGCAATAAATTTTCAGATAAACCAAAAGCCTCGTGTCCGACAATGGTATCCAACATTGATACTCCGTTGTTTGATATGGGGCTTTTCTCTGATATTCTGAATCATAACTAAACAAAGTTCCATGCAAAACTGATTCCATGAAAATAAACGAGTCACTATTTTCCGTAAGCTCTGACATCGACAGTATGCCAGTGAACTTATAACCCGCATAGCATAAAGCAAATAAAATAACGGAAAAAATAAGTTTACTAATTTTATAAAACTTAACGTGAATAACGTGGCTTTGTCTTTGTTATCAGAAAAAATGCATAGGATATTTCTCGTCCATCTTGATCGGCTGATTCGTCACTTCTGGTCATCAGTTGGCTGCTCAACAGTGCAGTTTCCCCAGCTAGTCTGCCTAGTGGGCTATAGCTCTGTAATTGTTACGCCGTCTGCCAATAAGTATTTTTATGTTTCATTTATTACACTGTAAATTATGCAAATCAAGTGAAGTCATGCTCAGTTCTATGTGTAGTGCTTTACTATGCATAGCGGTGTGCTCTCGACTTCATTCCACGTCCAAACAAAGTTTTACAGTCAGAGGGGTTGTACATTTCTACACATATTCCGAAGTATCATTGTTATTGTTATAGGTTAAAGAATCGATAAGTAAGAGATGAAGTCGTGAGATCTACTGGGCATCGGACCCTTCAGCTTTAGTTTTGTAGTCTGTAAGTCATTGAGCCAAAAAGGCACATTTCTACACAAATAATTAGTTATTTATGAAACGGACGCTTCACGGTCCCAAAGGAGCAACTACTAATTCTGTACCAGAAGTAAACAAAGAAAATAATGTGACGTTATATTATTCGCTATTTAAGTTAAAAATAATTCATTGGCGAATGAATTTGTTCAAATGATCTACTTTTTCGAACAATTACCCAGGTATAAATACCTTTGAATGATACCATCCCTTCTCACTACTACATCTTATGCTTCCTTTCTCTTTCCGTTCAGTAACAACTGTCTTATTAGTTCATATGTTCGATTTCCTCACGAAACCTGACAATGTAACTGGATTATGTTTTGTTAATTATAAGCAAAGTTGACTAGGGTTCCTATATCCGAGGGCAATGGGGACCTGCGCCCGCCTCCCCGCCCTAGGTCTAAGGGAAAGGCAAAAACAAAATGTAATCAGACGTTTTTCTTTGAAGAGAATAATTTAAAAATTTGTATTGCGTTTTTAACAGGATCAGAATAGGAACTTTTTGATGCCAACTTTCAAGTCGCCTTTCGTCTTCAAAACTATAATAAGTACTTTGCCCCTCTCCCCCACGCTTAAGGGTGCTCTTGGTTGACTATTATAGTCTGTTGTCACTCCTCAACATAAATCTTTTTCATTTTTTTTTTGTTCAAAATATGTGTCAAAGTCAGTGAAATTTAAGCAGCTAATTGAAAGCGAACAGCCGGCCGCGGTGGCCGAGCGGTTCTAGGCGCTCAGTGAGGGACTGCGCGACTGCTACGGTCGCAGGTTCGAATCTTGCCTCGGTCATGGATGTGTGTGATGTCCTTAGGTTAGTTAGGTTTGAGTAGTTCTAAGTTCTAGGGGACTGATGACCACGGAAGTTAAGTCCCATTGTGCTCAGAGCCATTTGAACCATCTTTGAAAGCGAACGCTATTTCTTCAGCTATTCTTTCATGTAAATATGAAGTTGTAAAGCTAAATCAGTGGCTTTCAATAATAGTAAATTTTCGACTATGAATTTAATTTACGATATACTGTGATCACTCTTGGTGAATGTCATGTATACTGCATAACCTTTCTCCACGGAAAGCATGGAAAATCGACTGCTAAAAATGAATTCTATTTCTAAATGCATTCATTCGATTGCCAATCCCATTAGCGCTGCTGCGTTGTAACGAAGCTGTGTAGAGTCCATTGGCAAGGTCACGCGAGAGTAAGCGCCGCGTGATACCAAGTGAGTGGACTTCCAGCCACGTGATTCCGCGTGCACGTGTATGGCGAGTGTCGTAGATGAACGCTGCTCACGTCGATTCGCCCCACAGATGCATTGCTATACGAGGGTCACCTCCGTGTTCGTTTCGGCCACATCCAGCATCCTACCGTAAACAATTGCCCAAGGACAGGGCGTTGTAGCCACTCAACCACCAATACCTGCGTGGACATTCTCCTCGCAAGGCCACACATAACCGCTGAGGGCTGCCTTATTCTGCAAGAATCGTGGCTGATTTCCATGCTTGCTGGTGTGCTCTGCTTCGATCTGTACAGCCTTACACGGATGGTAAATGTGCTGCAGTGATCTCCACATGTCAGTAACCTGCCCAGCCACTGCCATTTTAACATAGTGTTCCTACGAATAAATAGTTTTGTCTTCAGTAATGTGTGTGACTAGTACTGGTTATTCTATAAGCAACTCTCAGCCCTCACCCTGACAACGATCCACCGTCTCAAACCAGCCACCATGGAGGTCGTTCACACCAGCCATCTACATCATCCTTACACACGGTTAATCAAAGTATTACAATTAACATACTTACATCTTGAAACACGTATGTATTCATTACCAGCGATGGCGAGGCATGACAGAATCTCTGACCAGAGAGTTGTTTATCGTTGCTAGAGTGGGCGGTTGTGGTCTGTAGTAGAAGTCGGATGCAGTTGCGTGTAGCCAGTCGGCAGGAACAGTGTTCAGTTGTACTCTGTCTGTAGTAGTAGTCAGTCGACAGTAGTAGCGAGTGGACGGTTGTACTGAGCAGGCGTCGGCATGCGTCGACGGCGTGTTCTTCTTGCGACTCTGGTCAGGATTGTGGTGGACGATGAGTATTGTTATAGAAGGTAATGAAGCAGCATTGCACACATCTAGTAACTTATGTTAATTGTAATTAATTTGTTCAAAAAATGCCCCAATAATAATTTTTTTATAAAGTAACTCTTTTAAATAAAAACGTTCATTTCAATTTAAAGAATATTTCCTATGCATTTCCTCCAAGAATCAAAATTAAATATATGCCAGCATTGCACGAAGTTGTGTCGATAAATAAGAGCAGATATAGATGCAGTTTTTATGATGCAGTTTTTATTGAGGTAAGAATTTTTTGCTTTTTTATTCAGAATACAGGGCCGAAGGTCAGCGCTGCTATCCTTATAAAATTTATCAGGTTTAATTATTTCACATGGCTGATGGTCAGCACTGCCATCCTTAAAAAATTTATCAGGTTTAATTATTTCATAGGGCCGAAGGTCAGCGCTGCTGCCCTTATAAAATTTACCAGACATTATTATTTCTGTTAGGAAGTTACATTTAGTTCATTGTTCATTATCTAATTAATATTATTGTGTGGTTTTTGGTCAATTACCATTCCTTTTAATTCTGTGGGGAGTTCACGCATGGTCCCATTTTGCATTTTCATTCATAGATATTGAGGAGAGGTTACACTTGGCGACCCTGCCAGGATCGTATTTCTTTGTGAATCTTCTGAGAAGTAGTCATATATCTGCTCTTATTTACTTAATATAATTAGCATTTGGCACAACATATTTTCTAATTTTTCATTCTTTCTTCCACAGATCATGGGCAATTTGTCGCTCCTTGTTGTATTTGTTTGTTGCTTTTTGCATTGTGCTTATTTCATTTGTGATTAATTTGTTTTGAGAAAAATGCCGCAAAAAACTGTTAACAGTACTTCGCGATGTGTAATGAATGAAACAGCCGATTCTAATAATTTGAACGATAGTACTTATGACACACAGTGTAATGATGACAATCCTCCATTTACTGACAATCAGTGCGTACCAACCATTAATAATGATTTTCATCTTAATGTTGAACAAACGAATCCAATTTTGTTCTCTGTTAATTTGACGACAATTGATGATGCGGGGCATTCTATTGCAATGAGCACTGCCCAGCTTAACACACCCGGTTTGCAGAATTTACATGACGGACGGACAGATTATTTTAATGAAAACGAACAGTGTAATCAGAATGCGTCGGATTTATTTAATTCCGGTGTAGTGACTAACAGTGTACGTTTGATTGGCAAACCTTTTTGTAAATTACAGAATGACCAAATGGTCTCACAAAACGTAACAAATGGAGATACACCAACACACAGCACAGAGAATAGAGTAGGTAATGTTACTTTGGATCAAATTATGGCAATATTGCTACAACATAGTGAAAATTTCAAACAACTTGAAGAATTTAATAAAAAACAAGACAACCTTAATGAAAATAACAAACAGCTTAATGAAAAACTAGACAACAATTCCAAACAACAGAATGAAAGACAAGAGGAGAACCACAAACAACTTGGTGAACAGATCAAACAACTTATTGAAAAACAAGACAACCTTAATGAAAATTTCAAACAACTTAATGAAAAACATGACAACCTTAATGAAAAATTAGACATCAATTCCAGACAGTTTAGTGAACAGATTACAGCCATTGCCGGACAATGTCATGATACTAAAGAACAGTTATGTGAGGAAATTGAGGCTTGTGCTAGGAAAAGTAGCGAAGAAATTAGATCAGTTGCTCAAGAATTAAGGGATATGCAAACAGCTACAACAGAATCACTTAGAGCCGAAATCAGTGCAGTCGGTAAACAATGCTCTGAAAAAGCAACACAGTTACGCGACGAGTTTAAATTGATGACAGCAGAACTTTCGCGCACAATGGATACAAAAATAGACGTGAAATTCGACCAATAGAACAGTCAAATTGACGAACGTTTTAACCACCACCTACAAAACAGTGATACGCGTTTCCGTAAATTTATACAGGATCAGAATAAAGTAAAACGACAAGTCATGGAAACAATCACCGCACAGAGGCAGGAAGATAAACGTAAATTGTTTGCGAAAGCAAAAACATACGTAGACAGCAATATTGCTACAGTGTCTGACGAAATTAATACCATCAAACAGTTGAACACAGAATTATGTGTAGAAATTTCCGATCTTAAATCGAAAACAGACACACACACAGCAGACTTTCAGACAGTGACAGACAGACTCGAACAATTATAACTAACACAGGATTCCGATGTCATTAAAGCTGACGTTAAAAAATTGAATGAAACCACACGTAAAATACAAAAACAGATTAATGCTTGTGACATCAAAAACGATGACCAGGTTAAAATACTGACTGAAAAATATGATGAATTGGCCAGTCGTATTGACGTTATTGAAAGTAATAATGACAGCAAATCAGACGATACTTCACCGATTTCGTTTAACAAAACACCTGAATTCCAAAATCTACATCAGACAATCAATGAGATAGATTCGTCTAATAATACATTACATAGAAAATTGTCAAGTTTACAGCAAGAGGTAACAGAGATAAAAAATATTTCAGTTAATAACACGTCACAGCATACGGCGAATTCCGAACATTTCTCACACTCACACAGCCAGTATAATTTAGGTAATCTACAGAGAGTACGTGAGTTAGATTCTGAACAGTCACAGTCAAACAGATTCCCATACAATCCTGAACCTGTTCCGTCTATCAGTGAGAAAATTTAAAGTATTTAAAAATGACAGAACACAGATTCACCCACTGGATTGGATACAACACTTTAGCTTTGCTTTTCCACCGACTTGGCCCGTAACACATAAACTTGAATTTATTTGCAGTTTTTTGGAATGCGAACCGGCAACTCGTATGGGACTGATCGCGAGGCAATGCTATTCAGTAGAAGAGTTTCAGAATGCTTTTCTGTCAGCGTATTGGTCGAAGACGACACAGCGCGGAATTAAGGATCAACTAATTAGTTTACCGAATTATGAGAACTCAAATTATCCCAGTGTCACGCAATTTTTTGAGCACATGGTCCAACAAAATCAGTACTTAAGTGAACCATACAGTGAATCTGCACTTATACAATTATGCATTTCTAAATTACCACAGTCATTAAGAGTGTCACTTTTAATGGGTCAGCAGAAGGAAAACATTTTGGCATTCAGAGATCTGTTACAGCTTTTGGAAGTGCAGCAATCTGATTATTCCTTTGGAAACAAAAATTTTTCATATAATAACCAAGGCCAACAAACTTACAGTAATTACGATCATCCACGCAATTTCAATAGCAAAGGTAATAGACGCTTTAGGAACGACAACCACCAGAACCTTAATAACAGGCAAAATTTTAATTATCAGTATCGTCAAAATTATCAGCAACAGCAAACACATTTTGGTAACAATAGAGGTTTTTCTCCGCAACAGTATGAAAGCCAGCCGGTTAGCATACCTAACCAACAATGCAGTGTGCAAGGTCAGCCAAGCTTTAATGTTTCGCCGCGTGCACGTATAGTCTCATCTCCAACAAATAGTAACGCATGGCAGCAAGGAAGTAACTACGTACAGAAAACACAGTATTTTAATTCCTATCGCAATGCTCCGTATAGAAATGACTATCACGATAGGCGTAAAAACAATGAGCACAATTTTTAACGTACATTTAATAACAGTCGGTCTTACCAACAGCAAAATCATCCGCAAGAACATATTATCATGAATGAACCAGACACTAGGTATCATCCAGAGCGTAATACGTCTGGAAGAAATAACAGAACAGGTCAAATAGTCGAAATGCCACAGAATCCTCCTGATAATAATTATACGTCAGATAGAATTTGACTAGATACTGTACAGGTCGCATCTTCCAGTAACACAAGCACTACTTTAGACACGCAGAATGTTGTTCACGAAATTGTTATTACTTTTGACGACATCCGAGACACTCTTTTGCAGGAAAGACCAATTGTTCAAAAAACCATTTCACACCCTGTCATTGAAATTAAAATTGGATCATCGAAATTTTCGGCAGTAATCGATTCTGGATCTCCTATGTCAGTTATAAATGAAGAAACATTCAACGAGTGTAACAAAGAGAATACTTATCCTACGTTATCATTAGGCAAAACGAAAGTGAAAGGAGCAGTATCGAGTAAAGGAGTAGATGTTAAATTACAGACACATTTATCATTTTGTATTGCAGGTCACACATTTCACTCAAATTTTTGGATTGTTTCCTTATTGACAACAGACGTTATTCTAGGTACGAATTTTCTGGTACAACACGACGCAGTTATTGATTTTCAAAATTCCTATTTAATGTTAAAGGATGAAAATGTACAACTGGCTTTAGAATTTCAGCACTCTTTATCTGCGGAAGAACAAACAATTAATTGTACAGAGGTCATTTCCGTATCACGTAGCATAGACTGTAATTCCACATTGTTCACAGATACGTACGTACACAACTATAATACTCCAGACGAAACCGACTATGACGTAATACAGACGATTTCTGATAAAGTTAAACACAGTAGTGCAAATACAGACGACGAACGCACGCAACTACACAAAATTCTTTTACAGCAAACTCCAGTTTTTGACAACGTTCCTGGTACTATGTCCGGTTTTATGTATGAATTTCAGGTCAAACAGCACGACACATTTAAAGCCAAGCATTACCCCATTCCATATATTCATAGAGAACAAGTTAAGAAAGAATTGCAAGCTATGCTTGACCAAGGAATTATTGAACCGGCAGTTAGTCCGTACATAAACCCGCTCCATATTGTTAAGAAAAAGAATGGCTCACTTCGCCTCGTACTTGATTCGCGTCACATCAATGACATTATTATTAATGAAACAGATCGCCCACAGACACTACAAGAACTTCTACAGAAATTTCACGGTACTGCTATTTATTCTACATTAGATCTGAAATCGGGATTTTGGCAAATTCAGCTCCTTCCGAACTGCAGAAAGTACACAGCATTTCTCTGTTTTGGTGACTGTTATCAATTTTGTAAATTACCTTTCGGCTTAACAATTTCTTCAGCAGCTTTTATTAGCGGTTTGAATACGATACTTCCGACAGAACTTAAAGACAGAATCACAACGTACGTAGACGATATTCTTATTGCAGAAGCAAATTGGTCTGAACACAATCTCATTCATGAACAACTGTTGTAAACTTTTCGTGCACAAGGACTTACAGTTAATCTCAGTAAATCGCACTTTGATAAAACTTCTATAAAGTTTCTTGGACATGAAATTTCAGAAGAAGGCCTTGCGCCTGACCCGGAAAAACTTCAAGCTTTACGTGACATTACTGTTCCTACGACGAAAAAACAACTACGCAGCTTTTTGGGTTTAATTAACTTTTTTCGTAAATTTATTCATTACTCTGCTTTAGACACTCCTAGATTATGTCAATTGACAGGTAAAATCACTATTTGGTCCTGGGATAAGCAAGCACATTCTGAATTTCTGAACCTGAAACATGCTTTGTTGAATGCACCACTTTTATCGCACCCAGATCTTACTAGAAATTTTTCTATTGCCACCGACAGTTCTAACACCGCTTTAGGCGTACAAATTTTTCAGGAAATTTAAGAAGACAGTTGTACCGTAATTAAAAACATCGCTTTTGCAAGTCGCATTCTGTCAGCTGCTGAGCGCAATTATTCTGTTACTGAAATTGAAACATTATGTGTTGTATGGGCTTTTACCAGATTTCGGCATTTTCTTTATGGAAGACATACCACCGTTTACACAGACCATAGAGCTATACAGTTTTTACTTTCAGCTAAATTTACTCACGACAGTTTAAGCAGATGGAAACCTTACTTGCAGGAATTTAATTTTACAATTGTTCACATTTCCGGCACACAAAGTGTTGTAGCAGACACACTATCTCGTTCTCTTAGCAACAATCAGCAAGACAGTGCAACCAACTTCTGAAAAGCAAATTTCAGCGTCATGTACATTCAACAAGTTGCATTTGAAAATTTCATTTCGTCGTCATTACAAGACATAGCACAAGAGCAGAGTAAAGACAACGTATGGAAAGAGATTAAACACCTTTGGCAAGATAGGAATAATGTTACCATTAGAAACCATTACACTGTACGCCATGACATTCTGTTTCGCCGCTCTCATCCTGACTGCAACAATTGGTTATTATGCATTCCTGACGAACTTGGTAACAAATTAATCTGGTATACTCATTTAAGTTATGCACATTACGGAGCCAGAAAATGTTTTCTTATACTGAGACAGAACTGTTATTTTACAAACATGGAGAAACGTATACGACGAGTTTTAGCGTCATTTAAAATCTGGCAGAAAGCTAAATCAGATACGACTTCACATATTCCTCCATTACATCCCATTGTACCTGTTAAATTGAGACATATGGCCGTGGTAGACATTTTTGGTCCGATTCCCAGAACTAATAGAGGTTTTTGCTACATCTTTGTCGCTGTTGAACTCAAGTAAAAATTTGTTACTTTACCCCGTACGCAAAGCTACTGCTAAAACTGTTTCGAAAGCATTTGTAAAACATTTTCTATTTCATGTAGGGCATGTGTTGAAAGTAATTTGCGACAATGGATCACAGTTTCGATCTGCTATATGGACACGTATGTTACGAGCTAGAAACATTTCTCCGATCTATATATCCAGGTACCATGCTTCTTCGAACCCTTGTGAACGATTAATGAAAGAAATTGGTAAACTGTGTAGAATATACTGCCTTAAAAAAGCATATTGATTGGGACACACACATACTCTCATTCCAGGATGTAATTAATTCCATACCAAATGAATCCACTATGCTATCTCCGTCTGTTATACTGAAAAATGTTGAACCACCTAACAAAATTAAAGAATTAGTAAACTTTCCTACATCTCGTCGACTACGACACCATGAAGTAATTGACATTGCGTTGAACAACATCAAACGTGCCGCAGAGCGCCGGAGAAGACAGCAAAAACAGGTTTGTACACGCCGTGACTTTCACATGGGACAGAAGATATTAGTACGTACACATTATTTATCCAATAGAGTAAAAGGTAGGTGCAGTAAATTTGAGCTTCTATACGCAGGTCCACATCGGATTCGCAGCATTCCTCACCCCAATGTTGTACACGTCGAAACTTTGAGAATCAGAAAAACCAAAGGAAACCACCACATATCGAATATCAAACCTTTTATTGAATGAAGATACTTTATGATTTAACATGCTGTAATGCCATTTGCTAATTTTTATGACCACTTATGCAATTATATTCACATGAACACTTACTGATGATTATCGTACTTTTTCTTGGCAAGTGCCCGGCAAGGTAAAGTTAGCAGGTCGCTTTTCTTGTCGTTATACACCATAGACCGTGCATATTTTCCATTTTTTATGTATGTACGATTGTTTTCCTGTTATGTTTGTATGCACTATGAAATAGTTAAGATATAGCAAACACCAGTTGACTTTGACATTTTGCCTTATGATATCTCAACATCGTGACTACTTTACTTCTTTTTTTTTTTTTTTTTGCTGCTACATTGTGATACACTGGATACATTTTTGCCTCTGAACACTATCTATGTTTTTGACATATTACGTTTTCTGTCATGCTATGCTGAATGCTCAATTATGCTACTATAAACCAGTTTTTATTTAATGAGTATATGATTTAAATGCAAGAAATTAATCTTTGTTCATCATTTTCAGAAAGAAATAACGTGTAAAAGAAATAAATTAAACAGAAATTGGAATTTCACCTTCGGAATGAACGAAAGAAGATGCAAAAAATACCTCATGAGGAAGAGTAAATGGATCAGGATTAACAAGCATTAACAAGAATATACTATACGCATCATTGAATAGCAGCCTTAACTAATTTTTTCTTTCAGAATACAAGGCGATTGATGCAGGCTGTCAGACAGAACTACACATCTTAGTTTTAGTGATGAAATATGATAGGAATAAGGAATAATTGTGTAATGAGTAATAAAGTGACTTTTTTTTTTGCAGATGATAATGAATGGTGATGAATAATGATGAAGAATATGCTACTATGGATAATGAAGTTTTTCTTTACAGGTGATGATACTAATGGAGTTATGGTGATATGGATAATGAAGTTTTTCTTTGCAGATGAAAATAATGATGAAGTATATATATTTGCTGTTAGTTAAGAGATGCTATGTAGTTATTTAAGTATTTCTTGCAGTTCGTTTTGACAGTATGTGATATATTGCATAGTATGATGACTGAGGGTTTTGGAAAGGACAGCTAGGGAACACATTTTTTAATACATATTTCACTACCTGTTAGTTCGAAGTTCACTACTTTTCACCATAGTGTTATATTGCATAGTATGATGACTGATGGTTTTGGAAAGGACAGCTAGGGAACACATTTTTTTTATACACATTTCACTACCTGTTAATTCGAAATTCACTACTTTTCAGCATAAAATGCGTTTCTTCTTTCAGTTTAATAATCCATTTTTGTATTTTCCAGGAGAAATTATTTATGAAATTAATGTGCTATAAGCAGTTCTTCATTAAACCTATGTCATTTATGAATGTGATTACCTATACTCTACTTGCTTCGTAATATTGCTGCAGCTGACTCATGACGAATGACGTTACACATCTTCATTTGCAGCAACAACTCAAAAGCAAATATTTTCATTCTTCAGTAACTACCCAACGCAATGCATTGTTTAAAAAAAGTAATAATGCTTTATAATTAGGCTATGAGTGCCAATGTCCTCTGTAAAACGATTTATGTACATTATTCTGTAATACTATGTCGTTTATTAGCTCCTGTTTTCAATGATGACCTCTGATGGTTTATAATTAGGCAATGAGTGCCAATGTTCTCTGTAAAACGACTCATGAACATTATTCTGTAATACTATGTCATTTATTAGCTCCTGTTTTCAATGATGACTTCTGATGGTTTATAATTAGGCAATGAGTGCCAATGTTCTCTGTAAAACGATTCATGTACATTATTCTGTAATACTACGTCATTTGTTAGCTCCTGTTTTCAATGATGACCTCTGATGATTTATAATTAGGCAATGAGTGCCAATGTTCTGTGTAAAACGATTTATGTACATTATTCTGTAATACTATGTCATTTATTAGCTCCTGTTTTCAATGATGACTTCTGATAGTTTATAATTAGGCATTGAGTGCCAATGTTCTCTGTAAAACGACTCATGAGCATTATTCTGTAATACTATGTCATTTATTAGCTCCTGTTTTCAATGATGACTTCTGATGTTTTATAATTAGGCAATGAATGCCAATGTTCTCTGTAAAACAACTCATGAACATTATTCTGTAATACTACATGGATGGTACAGAAATGTTCAATAACTGGGCAATGAGTGCCACCAACTATTAGTGTAATTCTCAATGAAGACTAGTATGTGACTTAATGTCCTTCACCTTCTGACCTAATTACCTGGAATTACTGCAATATCCGTTTGCCCTGTATATCCTCATGATCATGGAGCACTATATTTGGTTTTTGCACTAATTCTACGTTGGTGTACCTTACAAGAACGTGGTGTTGACGCGACATGCTGTCCACCACCGTGAGCGATGGAGATGCTATTATGGTCCCACTGTTTGGTGTACCTAATGTACTACCAAAAAGATAACATGGAATATTACTACGACATTTGTCTTGGCTACGCTGATTAATACTTCTGGGAAAAGAACTTCAGATTGTCTCACCTGGTGTTGTGCTTCTGTAGAAAGATATGGACTTTCAGTGCAGCTGCGTGCAACCTAAAGTGCTACAACCATGATGCAGTCCTTCCCTTTCGTATCCTAATTCTTGTAACATAGTGAAAATCATTTTTGCTAATATGATTTGTATTCATGATCTATACATTTTTTGATTTGCTGATATGTTCTGAACTACAGTGCGTGTGCACTTATGTCATTTGTTAATTTGTTTTGTACTCATTGTATATATATTTTGTAATTACATGATATGTTCTGTACTCGGTGCACGTGCACTATATTTACTTCATGTTCTACACCTGTATATCTGTATATTCTGTGATTGTAAAGTTAGTTAGTTAACAAAAATTTGTTGCTCATGGAAAGTTCAAATGACTCACCATCGCTGCCAAATTTTTGCCCCCCCCCAGTGGTGGGTTATGAAACACGTATGTATTCATTACCAGCGATGGCGAGGCATGACAGAATCTCTGACCAGAGAGTTATTTATCGTTGCTAGTCTGCGATTGACCGCGCGAGTGGGCAGTTGTGGTCTGTCTGTAGTAGAAGTCGGATGCAGCTGCGTGTAGCGAGTCGGCAGGAACAGTGTTCAGTTGTACTCTGTCTGTAGTAGTAGTAAGTCGACAGTAGTAGCGAGTGGACGGTTGTCGGCATGCGTCGACGGCGTGTTCTTCTTGCGACTCTGGTCAGGATTGTGGTGGACGATGAGTATTGTTATAGAAGGTAATGAAGCAGCATTGCACACATCTAGTAACTTATGTTAATTGTAATTAATTTGTTCAAAAAATGCCCCAATAATAATTTTTTTATAAAGTAACTCTTTTAAAGAAAAACGTTCATTTCAATTTAAAGAATATTTCCTATGCATTTCCTCCAAGAATCAAAATTAAACATACGCCAGCATTGCACGAAGCTGTGTCGATAAATAAGAGCAGATATAGATGCAGTTTTTATGATGTAGTTTTTATTGAGGTAAGAATTTTTTGCTTTTTTATTCAGAATACAGGGCCGAAGGTCAGCGCTGCTGTCCTCATAAAATTTATCAGGTTTAATTATTTCACAGGGCTGATGGTCAGCACTGCCGTCCTTAAAAAATTTATCAGGTTTAATTATTTCACAGGACGGAAGGTCAGCGCTGCTGCCCTTATAAAATTTACCAGACATTACTATTTCTGTTAGGAAGTTACATTTAGTTCATGCTTCATTATCTAATTAATATTATTGTGTGGTTTTTGGTCAATTACCATTCCTTTTAATTCTGTGGGGAGTTCACGCATGGTCCCATTTTGCATTTTTATTCATAGATTTTGCGGAGAGGTTACAATCTTCGATGGAGAAAAGTTTTACTTAAATTTTGGTTAGTACATCACAGTGTGAGATAACGATGTAAACGTTGTCGTTTTATGTGATTGTATCTGTGAAGATAAGAGCCACGTCATGTGTAATGGAATAGTCTTGCAGGAGGCTGACTTACCGTATTCATTAAGACGTCACAAAGTAGAAGCGTATTTCCAATTCAATACCAGAAGCGTCAGAGAAGAGGAAAAATATTTCGTGTACAGTGTCGCACTTTTAACTGCAACGCCGGCCGCGGTGGTCTCGCGGTTCTAGGCGCGCAGTCCGGAACCGCGCGACTACTACGGTCGCAGGTTCGAATCCTGCCTCGGGCATGGATGTGTGTGATGTCTTTAGGTTAGTTAGGTTTAAGTAGTTCTAAGCTCTAGGGGACTGATGACCACAGCTGTTAAGTCCCATAGTGCTCAGAGCCATTTTTTTAATTTGCAACAGTAATTGGTTTTACAGGGTTCCAATGCCAACAAATTGTAATTTAACTGATTTTCATAAAACAGAGAAATGCTATGGCAACATTTGTGAGTATCTATGTGTCTGCAAAAGCCAGGAAGAAGGAACGTCTAGTCCGTACAGCTACCCTGCATTATAGGTGTCCGCTTTTTGGTTGGAAAGATAAGAAACAGGACGGAATGTAGCTGGGGGCATCAGACGTTTCGCTTTCTCCCATAGACAATAGCTTCAAAGATGTCTGTTTAAATTATAGCCAAAAGTTGTCTACCAAAACACTAAGCCCATATTGCTGAAGTGCAGAATAGTTTTTATAGCTGTCTATAGCACGGGACTCGTCCAGTGTGGTATGTGGAAGCCTAACCTGAAATTTTTCATACGGGGACAAGACACCGATAGAAGTTCACTGTCAAAATTTAACTGTTAAGGCGCACTTCAAGGATTTTTGAAAAGAAGTTAATATTACTGATTTCCGTCACACGAAGAACAGCTCGTAACAGCGATTTGTACAGCCCTCCCTGCCTGGCAAGCGAATCGGCGAACACGCAGACGCAGCAATGACAATACAATGTAACACAGCATAGCTCGAAGTGTAGGCAACGACCTTGCCGCAGTGGATCACCGAAGCTAAGCGCTGTCGGGCGTGGTCGGCACTTGGATGGGTGACCATCCGGGCCACCTGCGCTGTTGCCGTTTTTCGGGGTGCACTCAGCCTCGTGATGCCAATTGACGAGCTACTCGACCGAATAGTAGCGGCTCCGGTCAGAGAAAACCATCATAACGACCGGGAGAGCGGTGTGCCGACCACACGCACCTCCTATCTGCATCCTCAGCTGAGGATGACACGGCGGTCGGGTGGTCGCGGTGGGCCACTTGTGACCTGAAGACGGAGTGCTTTGTAGCTCGAAGTACAAAGCGCACTCACGCGAATTGTAAACATTTAAATCTAAACAAAAATTTCTGAAAACGTTTATATTTTGAGCAACTTTCAATTCATATTGTCAGCTATACTGCTGCACATGTAGTTCTTACACGTGACTAACAGAGGAAAGAAATTCAAGGCAATGTATGATCTTACATTAAAGCCGATTTTAACCAGTCGTGAGTTTAGTATGTTGAAACGAAAATTTAACAGTTACTGTAGCACAGGTCTTATGATAATTCTTATAATGTTTATTTTACTAACAATGAAGCAATTTCTTGATTATTTCCAGTGAACATCACAAAAATGTGAAGGGTCTGCTGGATGATGAAAGCAAACACTTTCTTTAGACCAGGCACAACTGAGAAAGGAAAAATTAATGCATTTTGGCATGTCACAATAATTCCTTGTTTCACTCACAGAAAATTGGAATGGAATAAGAAATGGCCATAGCCTTTGTTGTGCATATTTTGCTGTATACCAGGCATACTTCATCAAACTCGTAAAACATGGTAATGAAACCTGACAATTACAAATTACTGAAGTTTAACTATACTGTTCCAATGCTGAACCTGAAATAACAAAGAGGTATCAGAATTGACATTTTCCGACGATTTTCTGAAAAAATACTTTACAGCGTCGAAAAATTTTTTTATTGAGAGGTTGAGTTTTTTCGTCATCCCTCTAAAGACAAATGTGACGTTATGTCCACGCCTAGATCCCAACAAAAGGAATGAATTATTTGCTGCGACTGGTACGAAGACGTTTCAGGCGTAGTACTGAAAATTATTCTCCTCCCTTTTTCCAGAATTTGCTACGTCTGTTGCACGATTTTTGCAATTCCACAGTCCTTTCTTAAGATTTTTGTCCTTTATTTTCCTTGAGGATCATCAAGACGGATATAAAGCTGCGGGAACAGTAATCCACAGATTGGCATTGCTGTATACGAATCTGTCATAGCATTCATCAACTGCACAAGCGACTTCGCCTTTCTTTCGTTCGAAATGATCAAGCGCTGTTTATATTCAGTTCCTACATGAAACCAGACTGCCTGGCTCTATACGCAACATTTTAGAGGATATTAAGAAGCTTCCTTTTTGCGTCAGTTTCACCTATTAGCCGCATCTCCTCTGCATACTTACTTGAAGTAAACTTCGTAATTCTGCGACTTTCTTTTCAGTATAATTTCCTGAATCTGTTTAACTAGATCGAAGAAACTTGGAATGCCGAGTGCCCAGTCACGTAGATTTCCATCGGTGACAGGGCGTTTACTCTCACGAGAAGTTCTAAATCTTCTGAATAGCTTTTCTTTCACAATCTTGGGAGTTCCATTTTTGCGTGTACTTCATACTTCATGTGGATTTTAGTTCCATTTATACAAGTCACATTCAGATTTTACGAAACGGAACCGGCTTTGCACAATGTTTAACTTCAAGCGTTATCTCCCACCTTCGTTTAACTAAGGAAAATAAATTATGTCCTTACTTTGCCACTGAAAGCTATTACCATAAATGTTCTAACTATAGCGTAACAATCATCGTTCGAACCACAAATCATAGTATCTTCTAACGTTTCCGTAATCATTTGAACGAATATCCAAGGAATTAACTAATAATCAACGCATATGTAGCTCTTCAAGAGAACTAGATGATTTTGATTGTGTACCACATTCTTTGTATTTCATCCTTGTGAGGTAGAAAACAGTAATTGGAATCCACACTGCTGTGAAACTCTGAAACCTGCATAAAGACAAATGCTATTAACTACAATGTATGAAGAGAACACAAACAAATTGACTTAGTTTTATCTCCACTGTTAACACTCAGCAATAATGCAAAGCAAGTACTAATTAATAAGAACATTAAATGAGATACAAGATCAAGCAAATAATAATTATGAACAATTATGTACGAGAATAGGTCAAAGAAAACAGTGATTTACTTTACAAATTACAGTCGCATTGTGCTGTGTTATCCGTTCACCATCGAGCTGTGAACCAAGGCTGTGCAACTGCAGTGTGACACTTCTGCTGTCTGCCACAGCTAGAATGTGGCCGATAGATGCGCAGTCGGCAGGCACGCCCAGGCAAAGCGGTAGTGGTGGGGATTGCGCTTAGGCGCTGTAGGGAAATACTCAGCGCTGGAGGTGTATTGCCGATCTAAACTGACGTGCCACTCATATTTTTTGTAAATATTAAACGAAGACCCTCTCTACTCACACTAGCATGGTGACCATTCAGAAATATATACTATCACCTCTTCTTTGGTTCATATCTAATAAGAATTCCGCTGAAAATGCAATAGTAGCGACTTATTGTCGCCTTCTTAGTTACTCATTTAAAACTCTCAGTGAAGCGTCATGAGTGGCGTGTTTTGAGTAAAACCTACAAATTTGTCTTGTTTCCGTATTAAAATTTGCTTCCTTTGCCAAAACAGAGTGGAGTTTACAGCTCCACCTGCCTAATAAGTTGTGCAGACGCATTTGAAATAGAATTCTGAAACAGTGGTTTCTTAAGTTTTTTAAGTGAGAAACATGTCTTGACTTACGCTGTTCTAAAACTCACAGTGTCTCTCGTTTCACCAGCCATAGATGCCCCCTAAAAATTTTCGAAAGAACGGATACAGTTTTCATATAGATAAGCCTAACCGGCCAATGATCTTCAGTGCGGATGTACTCATATTGCAGGGATTGGTAGATTGACTGCGGCGAGTAATGAGTATAGTGGGCAGGGGCACTACACATGTAGTGTGGTGACAGCAAGTTGGGAATGTGGGTCTCAAGGGGAGCGTGCCAGAGGTAAGGCCCTGCAGTCGCACTGTTCTAGGTGTCCTCGGTGGTTCAGACGGATAGAGCGTCTACCGTGTAAGCGCCGTGAGATCGCGGGTTCGAGTCCCAGTCGAGGAAGACATTTTCAACTGTCCCTGTTGATATTTATCAACGTCTATAACCAGCTAAAGGTCTGGATTCCTTTGTAATTTCATTCTTCGACAGCCGCAAAATCATGAGTGGTACATGGTATCCGTTCCGAAAGAACAGATGTTGGCCTCCCCTACTGTACAAACAAATGAACTCGCCCAGCGCTTTGGACGAAAACTGGTCACTGCGCATCGGCCACCGTATCCTGTGCAGGATTTGCAGCAGAGATGTTCATTCATCCTGACACTTAGCGAGCTAAAAATGTGGTAATTCTTAATTTCTTTTTTTCTTCTTAATACCACAATCAGTGGGAGATATGATACTGCGTGAAGAGTTTGACAGAGCACTGAAAGACCTAAGTCGAAACAAGGCCCCGGGAGTAGACAACATTCCATTAGAACTACTGACAGCCTTGGGAGAGCCAGGCCTAACAAAACTCTACCATCTGGTGAGAAAGATGTATGAGAAAGGCGATATTCCCTCAGACTTCAAGAACAATATAGTAATTCCAAATCCAAAGAAAGCAGGTGTTGGCAGATGTGAAAATTACCGAACTATCAGTTTAATAAGTCACAGCTGCAAAATACTAACGCGAATTCTTTACAGACGAATGGAAAAACTGGTAGAAGCTGACCTGGGGGAAGATCAGTTTGGGTTCCGTAGAAATGTTGGAACACGTGAGGCAACACTGACCCTACGACTTATCGTAGAAGAAAAATTAAGGAAATGCAAACCTACGTTTCTAGCATTTGTAGACTTAGAAAAATCTTTTACCAATGTTGACTGGAATACTCTATTTCAAATTCTGAAGGTGGTAGGGGTAAAATACAGGGAGCGAAAGGGTATTTACAGTCTGTACAGAAACCAGATGGCAGTTATAAGAGTCGCGGGGCATGAAAGGGAAGCAGTGGTTGGGAAGGGAGTGAGACTGGGTTGTAGCCTCTCCCTGATGCTATTCAATCTGTATATTGAGCAAGCAGTAAAGGAAATAGAAGAAAAGTTCGGAGTAGGTATTAAAATCCATGGGGAAGAAATAAAATCTTTGAGGTTTGCCGATGACATTGTAATTCTGTCAGAGACAGCAAAGGACTTGGAAGAGCAGTTGAACGGAATGGACAGTGTCTCGAAAGGAGGGTATAAGATGAACATCAACAAAAGCAAAACGAGCGGTAGCGTTCTCGCTTCCCACGCCCGGGTTCCCGGGTTCGATTCCCGGCGGGGTCAGGGATTTTCTCTGCCTCGTGATGGCTGGGTGTTGTGTGCTGTCCTTAGGTTAGTTAGGTTTAAGTAGTTCTAAGTTCTAGGGGACTGATGACCATAGATGTTAAGTCCCATAGTGCTCAGAGCCATTTGAACCATTTGAACCAAAACGAGGATAATGGAATGTAGTCGAATTTAATCGGGTGACGCTGAGAGAATTACATTAGGAAATGAGACACTTAAAGTAGTAAAGGAGTTTTGTTATTTGGGGAGCAAAATAACTGATGATGGTTGAAGTAGAGAGGATATAAAATGTAGAATGGCAATGGCAAGGAAAGGGTTTCTGAAGAAGAGAATTTTCTTAACATCGAGTATAGATTTAAGTGTCAGGAAGTCGTTTCTGAAAGTATTTGTATGAAGTGTAGCCATGTATGGAAGTGAAACATGGACGATAAATAGTTTAGACAAGAAGAGAGTAGAAGCTTTCGAAATGTGGTGCTACAGAAGAATACTGAAGATCAGATGGGTAGATCACATAACTAATGAGGAGGTATTGAATAAAAGTGGGGAGGAGTTTGTGGCACAACTTGACTAGAAGAAGGGATCGGTTGGTAGGACATGTTCTGAAGCATCAAGGGATCACCAATTTGGTATTGGAGGGCAGCGTGGAGGGTAAAAATCGTAGAGGGAGACCAAGAAATGAATACACTAAGCAGATTCAGAAAGATGTAGGCTGCAGCAGGTACAAATGGGAGATGAAGAAGCTTGCACAGGATGGAGTACCATGGAGAGCAGCATCAAACCAGTCTCAGGACTGAAGACCACAACAACGACAACAACTACAATTACAATCAGTCTTAGCATTTAAAATTTTGACATTGTGTTTTCAGGGCAAGTTTCGACATGTTGGACTGGACAGATCACTTGTAGGAATACTGGGGACGGAGAGCTGTACTTGAATCTTAGTACAGGCTGAAATGCTGAACACGTCGTTCGAGCTGAGACGCCTACAGCCCGCAGTGTGACGTTTAAGTCACCAGGATTACAGGGCAACGAATTACAGCTGGGACGCCCCTGCGCTGCCCAGGGCTATTTGCGCCTGCCGGCCCCCTCGTCCTCTTGAAGGCAGCGACAAAGATCGGCGCCCCCAGACGGCTTGTCCGGTACAGCCGTAAACAAGTCCGCACACA
The DNA here is from genome assembly GCF_021461385.2 of Schistocerca piceifrons. Lineage (NCBI taxonomy): Eukaryota > Metazoa > Arthropoda > Insecta > Orthoptera > Acrididae > Schistocerca > Schistocerca piceifrons. Next base: position 315,725,205 of record NC_060138.1, read on the forward strand.
ATGGACCAACTTCCGTCCTGGCGGGAACTTGCTTTCTGCTACACTGCCTGCCGGCGAGTTCTTTCCCTTCCTCGCTCCCTACCTCCTTCCCTGCCAGGCAGACGCGGCCTCCTCCCCGCTACAACTAGCGACTCTGCCGTGCACTTTAGCCACCCGCCTTTTCGACAAGAAAAGATAACAAGCCGGCAAATAGCCGCAGGGGGTCGTAGAGACGGATGGGCTGGCGAAGGGGGCAGGGGGACTGTAGTTCTGTTCCTTACTTCTGCGGAGCTTTCTTCAGAGGACTGCACAGTTTCTGGGAGTCAGCAGTATGGTAAGTACTAAGTAGCATCTATACACGCCAAACGGCGTTCTCGCAAAAAGTTCCAGTTAGGTTCCTGGTTGGACAGGAAAATTTCTTCCATGGGAGAGAAAATTAAGTATTGGGCAAGAAAATAAATTCAATGGAAACATCATAACCATTTACATTTCTTTACTGACGTTATTGGCTAGCAAATCCAAGTGATTAGATCCGAGAATTGGACTTATTTTGCAACGTTTCGATTATAATCTCAACGTCCAATTTCTCAGGGCTGTGAGGATCTGGAACAATAAAGATGTTTATTTTGAATGAATGCGTCAGAATGTACGTTTGTTTGTGGCTTTATTGGTTGTTGCAGTTAGCATTATACAAATAAAATACAAGTGACCACTGTTCTACAAATTGAACTTACGTTGATGTTAATGGTTTCTTTGAAGGTTGCTGAAGTGCAAAATCTTCTATTATGCCGTCAAAGTCCAGATTTTGAAGGATGTCAATTCCTATACTCATGACTGCCAGATTCATTCCTTTAATAATCAATCATAATTTATTTCTTATTCTCTGTAGTACCGAGTGATGAAAGTCAGCTGTCAACATGGGACAGATCTATATTTATTGAGTAGCATTTGTCTCTTTTCAGTTCGTTGACAATGGTAGTTCACAATTTCTGTCACATTAAATAAATAAATTCATTGCAAAAATTCTACAGAAATGGTTGCCTAACTCGTTCCTTTAACGGTCATTCGTAACATATTTTTTATTCTATTAACTAGTGAAAATGAATGCTCTCCAGTACAACTGGTTAGCAGTAGACAAGTAAATATCATAGAAGCAACTTCTACACTTGATTCTTCTATTTTATCTGCCTTCATTAGAGAATGTAAGGCTGAAATATTCAATTAAGGAGATTCATTTGGAATCTTTTTAAGGATTACCGTTTGCATTGATGTCTTCGTGATATAATTCTGCAAATTCCTTGCAGCTATTTCTCAATTTGTCAGAATCAATTCGTTTTAACTGAGGAAGGAAGGTAAAACGTATGATACCTTCCTCGTATGAATCTGAACGTTGCTTCAAATGAGTATTCAGTGTATCGATTATAGGCAAAGAAGTTTCTACACGAAATTAAGAACAGCATCTCTCAATAGACTGACCGACTTTTACATACCGGGTGATGAAAGTCAGCTGGTCAACAAGGGGGAGGTTTGGTGAGGAATCCGCGTTTATTGAGTAGTACTTGACTGCTTTTTGTTCGATAGCAATCGTAGTTAACATTATCAGTCCCATTAAATCAATAGATTCATTGCAAACGTTAGCAGACAAATACGATCTGTTTCCCTTGCCACTATTCCCATAGTTCTCTATATTATCAACAAGAAAAGCGTCATATTCGCTTATTACTTCTAAGTATCCCAAATAATTTTAGTTTTGTTGAGACCCTAAAATGTCATTATCACTACGAAACTGAACTCTTTTTGACCCAAAAGTTCCAAAAATGTAACAATTCTTTTAGTGCACTTTTCCAATAGGTGACCTCAGCAGTAAAGTGGGAAAGCAGTCCACTACGCACTAGTCCAACAATTTTGTTTCCTGCGACATAATTCATCATTGATTCCCTGTATTTTAAACTGTCCTCATGCTCCCTTGATAAGCTTTTTGACTGCTTCCAATCTTTGTAACCACTGGAAGGATTCAAATTATTGCCCGGAGTATTATTAAACATACATCAAGAATAACTATACATGGAACGGTGCAATGGTGATAACAGAAGCCACTTTCTTTCCACATGCTCAATTTGCGAGTGAAAACACTCCTAGTTATGTTGCTGGTTTTTGTTTTATACATGGAAAACTTAAAGACGTTTCGGAGAAGTCACAATTTCTACTTTGTGTAATTTATGGCCCTTTACGAACCTAAACATCGTATACTTCTTCTGTTAAAACTTCAGCACAGTACTACTAGTGTCGTGAGATGTATTTTCTAAAATACTTCTGTCTGGTGATTCGAAGTGGCTTGAGCTAGAATATCTATGCTGTGGTCTGTTTGCAACTACCTTTAAACTGGAGCTGACCAACTCAAAACACAAACGTTGACGCTCGTGTCAAATATGGGCCCCGTTTCTCAGCACCGAGATTTGCAGATATATTGAGGTGATGCGGTCGATGAATCACTGCCTTTTAGCTTCCTCAACTTATGTACGTTCTTTTCGGCATCATTAAACAAGACTACAAAACTACACAGATACACATACTTTAAGTAACGTTATAATACATAGCCAAGTAAACAAAGCGAATTGCGTACAATCAAACGTTGCTTCACAAGAATACCCGATAAATAACTAACGCATTGAAAGGTAGGAACTCAAACAGTGCCGAATTCGACTAGACTGGTAGCAATATGCTTCACGCCGCAACTATTGTCTCCGGTAGCAGCGAACGGGTCTTCGCGCGACGGTTGCGCGCTATAAATTTTGTTTTCGATAATGCAACGTCACTATTCTTTAAGTATAAACATAAACAAACATCTGTCGATAACTTCCCTGTGTGGGAAACGATATACTGTATTATTAATAAAAATTGCGTTCGGTAGTGTAGCCTGTTACACATCTGTTTGAATATTATCTTCGGAATGTCTACTTCATCCCATTACAGAGCGATTTCTTCGAAAAAGTTTTTTCGCTTAATGAGTGATTCGTGTTTCGAGTAAGTTTGATTAACTAATTATTTCTGATAAGACATGTGCTGTGATTAAACTTATTAAAAACAAGTGCGTTCTCACAGTACTGAGAAATGATCAGGGGAAATGCGATCTAACCACTGGGAAGTACTTACAGATGGACAAGCTGACTTACTAAAGAAAAGACAACAAATAACCTGAGGGTTATAGAAGCGGTGAAATTCTAAAAACTAACGTGTCTTCCGGTGAGGATCAATGGTTCCATTTTTATATATATATTTTTGGGAGTGTTGGGAGTGGGATCCTTGGATTTTTCAAGTAACTTTTTGAGAGCTTGAGAAACAATTTAAAACTCTGTAATAAATTTTTGTTATTTGTTCTGCAGTTCTAAGAATTCACTTGGACAAAAGCAGTTGCTCAGGAGAAATGAACTAAGTTTCGGAATTTCGGGGCTCTCATCAGGCGGGTGGGCACTGGGATTGTGCGCCACGTGCTCCTGTGGTAGAACTGGTACTGATGTTACGGAAAAACAGATTCACAATAAACATTCTTAATTTTCGAAAGTTGTGAAACAGTTTGAAATAACAAGGACTATCGTTTTGTACTTACGGCGTAATTAATTTCAATCGTCACAGTATTGGCAAAAGCAAGGATTTGTTTTGCGATCTGAATAAATTTTGGTGGTTATTGTCAATTATTAATGTATTTCTTACTAGCTATTAAGTCCAAGGGGTCTTGTGGTACGCTGAGTGGAAGTTGAGCAAAGTAATACAAAAATTTAAACTCAGGAATCCTATAATGTGTTTCTGCACTTTAGCCCACCGTAAATGGGCCAGTCTTTGTAAAGATAACCTGTGCAAAGAACGTGAGCGAACTATATCCGGTGAAAACTGTGTAAACAAATTACTTAAAAAGATATTCATACATCTGACTACGATCATAACATCTCCGCATTGTCGATTAAATGGTTCAAATGGCTCTGAGCACTATGGGACTTAACAGCTGAGGTCATCAGTCCCCTAGAACATAGAACTACTTAAACCTAACTAACCTAAGGACATCACACACAGCCATGCCCGAGGCAGGATTCGAACCTGCGACCGTAGCGGTCGCGCTGTTCCAGAATGAAGCGCCTCGAATCGCTCGGCCACACTGGCCGGCCATTGTCGATTACCTGTGATCCTAACTCACATATAATGATGTGAATTGAATTAAAAAGGGAGTGTGTGTGTGTGTGTGTGTGTGTGTGTGTGTGTGTGTGAGTGAGTGGGAGAGAGAGAGAGAGAGAGAGAGAGAGAGATCTTTACTGCTATAGGAAGTTCTATCAGAGAGAGGATTGCACCATACTCAATGCTAGCCATAGATGGTCTTTCGGAGTATATACGTAGTGAGAGAATGTTAACGTAGTTTCCGAGAGAACCACTCGTGAAATCACTCATTTCATATTGTAATTTCCCTGCAACGAAAGTATGCCATTTCAGTGCACTGAGCATTGAAAATTGGTACAAAACGATAGTTTTTGTTTAATATTTACTATAATCAACTGTCACTTATTTACATATCAGTGGTAAGCATTCAGTATATCATACTTGTATATTCCATAGACTCAAATAACATCTGTTAACTGTGGTGTAGAAAGGACTGGAATGTTAACGGCTGGCGGTTTGCGTATTGCTTACAGCGAATAATTTTTTATTACCACGAAAATCATTTCATGTTTTATCGTAATTTCTTTGAACTCTTCTGAATGTCTTTCTCTGCGAGCATTTCTCGTTTTTATCACGCAGAGGAAAGACACGCCCGGTACCGAGATGGTTGATTTTCTAATTTCATTTCGGTTACGTTTGAATTCAGCATGCTACGTACCACATTACCTGTACATGAGAACTTGTTTATCCGGAACGTATGGGACCGGATAAAATCCGGTCTGCCGAAAATCCGGATGATCGGAAATATTCTACTACATCCTGAAACTCTAAAATGTTCTACAATATAAAGTCTGTTTTATTTGCACTAAGAACAAACCCTTTTTTGACATTCGTACTGTATAGTTACTGGAATCTCCTCTCGTTTATTTACTGTAATGGGCGTAAATTACTTTTGTTTCAAATTGGAGTGGCGACTGAGACGCTTCACGAACATCAGTTTGGCTGGAACTGTTTCTGGCTGACGTTGGTAACAACGGTACCAGCACATGATGCGTTATTTCTTCTCCTGAAGCGACACTTGTCCGTTTCACCGTAAGTGTCGTTCTCTGTAGTACTACATGTTGTTGTAGAAATTTTGTCTTCGGTCATCATGTAGTAACTAGTATCACTGTCATTTTGCAACCAGCCATCTACGGCAGTATCGAACTACCAGGAATGTTTGATAACGTCTCCAGGAGGTCACAGGTGTTGACAACTTCGCAAACTTCATACTGCCTTCGACAAATTAATGATCGATAGACCAGTAGATTGATTCTAAGAAAATTCAACCAAAAAGTCATAATTTTGATATGAACTTATTTCAGTACAGGAACTACATTAACTTCTCCCTCTACTTCAACTAATTTACCCAGCAGCTGCCTCCTGCATACAAGTACCATTAATTGTATACCGCTCATTCTCGTATTTAAGAGAAGGGAAACAAAAATGAATCCGGATGGGCTGGACAAACGAGGTTCGTATACAGTCCTGAACCTGGACGAGTTCTAAGTCGTATGTTTGTGAGAATGATTAGAAACGCATGTAAATAGGCAGAATGAGACTGCCTTTCTTAGGTTTCCTTTGTAGCAAGATGTGGGAATGGCTGTTGAGTATATGTTCTTGAAATTGGCTCGAGGCATCGGTATAGCTTAGCTTCTCCGTTTCCCGCGCTTCTTAAAATGTTCGCCTTGGGATTGGTCACTGGGACCAGTGTGCAAGGCTAGCACATATTCAAATTTTAGACGCTAAAATGGAGGAAATTTTCAGCAGAGTGCCCAGGTGTCAGTTCAGTTCACTCCGGACTGGGTGAAAACGCCTGGCATTTCTGTGGTTCATTTCGCCGAGCGTCTGCGTTCACTTTCATATAGTTTTTTGCTACATCGATCCACGGAGAAGCGGTTGGTTGAGATTTTTTGAGGTTACGCATTCGCGGTCTAGAAGTCTGGTATAACGCACTGCATACATGCGCACTTGAGATGAATATTTGTGATGCAAGGCAGTTTACATTTTCGTAGCTGGCCGATGTGGACGAGCGGTTCTAGGAGCTTCAGTCCGGAACCGCGCTACTGCTAAGGTCCAAGCTCGAACTCTGACTCGGGTATCGATGTGTGTGATGTTCTTAGGTAAGTTAGGTTTAAGTAGTTCTAAGTTTAGGGGACTGATGACATCAGATGTTATCTCTCATAGTGCTTAGAGCCATTTGAACCAATTGAAATTTTTCGTGTTAGGAAGCAGGGAAGTTCAGTGACCTTTCATAAAGTTAGCAAAAGGAATCACGTGGTTTTGCGAGGGCTAGTTCTGCCTTAATTTAGTTACAATTAGAAAGGACTAAATCTGTTTCTTCGCAGACGAGTCACTTCTAGTACCGTGCTTCCCAGTAAACTTTCGTGAACATTATTGTAAGGCTAATTTTAACGACTCGAATTTTGTGTCCGCTTTCCAACCTGCACAGAATATTTTAACATTTGTCACTGAGCACATGTTTCGCTCTCCAGACAATGTGATTCTTGCTGGAGGACGATTGTAAATTCTGTCGAGCATGTGTCTAGTTGCGGCTCGATTTTATTCTGACGCCCACTGGAGATACTTGGTACAGTGGCACTACCTATGTTTTGCCTGATCGCCAAGTGGACACTAGGCACATAGCAGTGAACGTGTACTTAGTGTGACTCTGAGAAGTAACTGTGCCACAGTTCAGCAAAAATATTTCTTTTCTGGCTAACCAGCCCTTGCCACTTCCCTGTTCATGTCTTTGCTAACCAGTTCCGTTTCAGAGAGCATTTCTCCCTTAAGTAGCCGTGATGTTCAGAAGTGGTTCATGCCAAATGCGTGCTGGCGCAAGGTTGTGAGAAGATCGATAGAGCCCAAAAACAAACTCGCCTCCAACGCCAGTATTTAGGTCACCGCCGCGGATCTGAGGGCCCAGTCAGTTTCATTCAATCCAGTGAGTCAACGAGTCGAGTCATCAGTAGCAGCCCTGTGGGAGACGCAATCGCAGCTATCTCAGCCTATTGTCCGGAGTCAGTTAGAAACTAGCGACCAGAGTAGTTTACCAGCGGGACTTTGTACTTCACCAGCAGTGAGGCTAACATGTACTATTACAGAAGAGCCTGTACCACGACACCTGGACTATCTTAAGTTAGGTAGCACTCAATTTCTGTTAATACAGAACCCTATTAATATATGTGTGGAGTTTGAGTAGTATAAAGAGGATACCGGCCACCAGACCACATCCTCTTCTTGCTTCCGTTAGTACAGGCCTACAGTGACAACGACACGACACAAAAAATAGCGGTGAGTATTATTCAGTGGAGATTTTGCTTGCTTGTCTTGTGTTTCAGACTGCAGGGGGGATGGTATTCAAGTGTTTGCTAATTCTTTGTTGTGTTATATATCATGTGGTACTCGAATTTCTCTTTTCAGAGGCTTTGCTTGCTTTTTAGCTATAAAGTATTTGTGTAAACCTTGGCTACACCGGCCCCTCCACCCACTGCCCCCACGCCACAGCCGCAGACGCCCAATGTGATGGATGTAACACAAGTTTTTCAGTTTCAGTACCAATAAATTGCTGCTTTGCTGACGACGGTACAACAACTTCTGGCTGCACAAGCCGCTTCGGCCGCACAACAACACCCGAACGACCGACCAGCCCAACAAGTGCCACCGACGAGCATACCGCCGTTCCGGCAATTTAACGACACAGAAGAGGAATGGCTCGAATACCTGACACAGATACAAGCACATTGTGACGTTCATTGAGTTCAAGGCACTGTGAAGCTACAATACTTTCATTCGATTCCGGGGTCCCCTGTCTTCACGATAACAAAATGTTTCAAAGATGTCTCTGAGCACTATGAGACTTGACATATGAGGTCATCAGTCCCCTAGAACTTTGAACTACTTAAACCTAACGAACCTAAGGACATCACACACATTCATGCCCGAGGCAGGATTCGAACCTGCGGCCGTAGCGGTCGCGCGGTTTCAGACTGAAGCGCCTAGAACCGCTCGGCCAAACCGGCCAGCTTCATGATAATACGGAAACTATTCCGAACTGCGTCTCCCGAAGAACTCAGCTACGTCGAAGTAATCGCTACGTTAAGCCAATATTATGACCAAGAAGTCCAAGTAGCTGCAGCCAGATATCACTTCTTCCGCTAGCACTAAAATCTCAACAGACGTGTCGTTAATGGTACACAGAATTAACGGGATGACTAGGAAGTGTAAATTTAAGTGTAGTTGAGGCAACTTTTACAGTGACTTAATGAGTAGGGACCAATAACTTTCAGTGTCCCAATAGTAGAATAGGGGAACGGATCTTAAAGCACTCTGATCCTTCACTTCCTGAAGTACAGCAAATCTTAGAGCAGAATGATTTTTAAGCCATAGTGGCCGATAAGTTTGACCAGGCCCCGATTTGTCGGGTCGAGAGGCCACCTGCTCGCAACCGCCGAAGCAGCCACAACAACGAGCGCCTACACAGTTGCTCGGAATATCACGTAGATAAGTAAACAGGCCTGTGAACTTAGTGAAGTCTTGCCCTAGATGTTTGGCTCGCCACAAAAGATACGACTGCCCATCAAGTAACGCAACGTGTTACATGTGTGAAGAAAAAGGCCGTGTTCAAGCAGTTTTTGCAACGGCACTAAAACGCCAACTTTTCCCGCTCACAGAAAAAGCAGGCTCGTGTACATGCAGTGGACGTTGTTTTTTCCGAACCTACAACAGGTTCTGACAAAAGTAAGTTTAAGCTTCTCATTCTCGCCCTACTTCTGTGCAACAACGTTCTAATAAACTATTTGTCTCATGACACATTGCTAGCTCTCATGTGAACTCCCAGTTAGACACAGATACCTCAGTAACTTTGATAAATCGTGGCCCGTACGAATATTTAGGCTCACCACGCGTTTCTAAATCTATAAAGCGCCTCACTGCTTACAACAGACACGAAAATCCAGTGATTGGACAGTATAGTTTGCCTACCACTTACAAATCTCACACTAGGACAGGTAACTTTACTGTGTTGAAACCAAGACACATCTCAGAAAGTTTTCTGTTTAGATGTCTTTGATTTGTTTGGACTTAGCATCCACGACAACGTATTTTCCCTATCGCCTTGTGATCCAAAACAATGTGTCGCTAGCTAGCTTAACGCATTTCCTGAACTACACAGACGGCCGCTGTGGCCGAGCGGTTCTAGGCGCCTCAGGCCGGAAGCACGCTGCTGCAACGGTCGCAGGTCCGAATCCTGCGTCGGGCATGCATGTGTGTGATGTCCTTAGGTTGGTTAGGTTTAAGTAGCTCTAAGTCTAGGGGACTGATGACCTCAGATGTCAAGCTCCATAGTGCTTAGAGCCATGCACTACACACACCAAAAAAGTGTTGCATTACCTCGGCTCCGAAAGTTCCGGAACCTGTGCAGAAAATTGGAATAGAGATCCACATAAACGTCATTTCCGCCCTTTTCATTGCCCATGAAAACCACACATGGCATGTTGTACCACCTTACAGCGAGACCTTCAGATTTGGTGGTATGGATTGCTGTACACACCGGTACCTTTAATACCCAGTAGCACGTCCTCTTGAATTGATGCATGTCTGTATTCGTCGTGGCAGACTAGCTACAAATTCATGTAGGCACTGTTGGTCCACATTGTCCCACTCTTTAACGGCGATTCGGCGTAGATCTCTCAGAGCGGGTGGTGGGTCACGTCGTCTTTAAACACCCCTTTTCGGTCTAACACAGGCATGTTCGATAGGGTTCATGTCTGGACAACATGCTGGTCACTCTAGTCGAGCGATGTCATTATCCTGAAGGAAGTCATTCACAACATATGGACGATGAAGGTCCGTGATGACGAACGCCTCTCCAGTATGCTGCCGATATGTATGCACTATCGGTCAAAGGATGGCATTCATGTTACGACGCCTTCCATGACCACCAGCGGCGTACGTCGGCCCCACATAATACCACTCCAAAGCACAAGGGATCCTCCATCTTGCTTCACTCGCAGGACAGCGTGTCTAAGGCGTTCAGCCTGACCGGGTTGCCTTCAGACACATCTGCTCCGATTGTCTGGTTGAAGACATATTCTACACTCATAGGCGAAGAGAACGTTATGATAATCACGAACGGTCCATTTGGCATGCTGTTGGGCCCATCTATACCGTGTGGTATGGTGTCGGGGCTGCAAAGAAGTACCTCGCCATGGACGTCGGGAGTGAAGTTGCGTATCATGCAGCCTGTTACACATAGTTTTAGTCGTAACACGACGTCTTGTGGCTGCACGAAAAGCATTATTCAACATGGTGGCATTGCTGTCAGGGTTCCTCCGAGCATATGTAGTGGTCATCCACTGCAGTAGTAGCCCTTGGGCGGCCTGAGCGAGGCATGTCATCGACAACTCCTGTCTCTCTGTATCTCCTCCATGTCCGAACAACATCGCTTCACTCCGAGATTCCTGGACACTACCATTGTTGAGGGCCCTTCCTGACATAAAGTAACAATGCGGATGCGATCGAACAGCGGTATTGACGTTCTAGGCATGGTCGAACTATAGACAACACAAGCCGTGTACCTTCTTCCTGGTGGAATGACTGGAACTGATCGACTGTCGGACCTCCTCGGTCTAATAGGTGCTGCTCATGCGTGGTTGTTTACATTTCTGGGCGGGCTTAGTGACATCTCTGAATAGTCACTGGGACTGTGTCTGTGACATACTACCCACAGTCAACGTCTATTTTCAGGATTTCTGGTAGTCGGGGTGATGCAAAATTTTTTCGATGTATTTTCAGAAGGAATGGAAAAATCTAATAAATTTCAAGCGCATGTTACATTGAAAGACAATGCACAACATAAGTTTTTCGGTCTAGCCCCGTTCTAATTGCTTTAAGAGACGAAGTAGCTAGTGATTTGAAGGAATTGCAAGATAATGGTGTAATTGCTGCTATTCAAGCTAGTCATCTGGCAAGTCCTCTCGTTTTGTTGCCTTATCCTTCTGGTCGCATCCTCATTTTTGTTGACTTCAAGTCTACAGTCAACCCTCAGACAGTAGTTGACAGTTATCCGTTACCTCGCCCAGGAGAACTCATGGACAGATTTGGTGCAGGACGTTACTTGGAACAGCTGATTGCAAAAGTGCCATCTTGTTTGACGATATTGTCGTCTCAGGCTGTACACCAAAAGAACACATTGCCAATTTGCGAACTCTTTTCCTCGTGTTGTCAGACACAGGACTCAAATGTCTTCTCGAAAAGTGTGTCTTTCTTCGAACTGAGCTACAGTATTTAGGTCATGTGATAAACAGTCAGGGTGTGAACTCTCTAGAGTCTAATTTGCTTGCAATCCGTGCCTGCCTGTTCCTCGCAATGTGTCTGAACTGCAGTCAGTACTAGGCAAGATGACGTACTACATTCGGTTCATACCGAATGCCGTTCATTTCACGGCTCCATTGCATCGCTTACTTCGCAGAAATGTGCCGTTAGAGTGGACTAAGGACTGTCAAGAAGCATTCCAGAAACTCCAATATGCTTTGCTTAGAGACAGATATCTAGTGCATTTTGATCCGGCCAAGCCAGTATTTTTGCAAGTCGACGCTTCTTCCTACGGAATCGGCACTGTGCTTTCGCGCAGAATTGATGCACAAGACAGACCTATTGTTATTGCCTCAAATTGTTGATTTAAACACAGTGCATTTATACTCAAATAGGAAAAGAGGCTTTCGCTACGGTGTATGGTGTGACGGAAATTCCATCATTATTTGTATGGTCGCAAATTCTGTTTAGTGACAGATCACCGGTCTTTGCAGTCCTTGTTTCATACGTGAAAGCCGCTTCTTACAAGCACCGTTTAAAATTGCAACGATGGTCTTTGTTGCTTTCGCATTATCAGTATGAAACTGAGTACAAACCTACGGCAAAGCATGGCTATGCAGACGCTCTATCTCGCCTTCCAATTGCGTCACACGTTGATTTGGTGCATCTGCTGGATCTTGTTACCAGATCGATGCACAAGACTCTGAATTGTTGGAATCTATAGAAAAATTGCTCAGACCACGGAAGCAGACCCCGATCTGAAGATTTTGCTTCACAACATTCGCACGTCTTGGCCTCGTACATTGAAGTTTCCAGAACTCAGCAGTGCACCGATACTCTGCTCGTCGGCATAACCTCACAATTCAACAGAGTGTGGTTCTAGTTCAAAACGACAGTCAACAATCGGGTGTTTTTATTCCCAAAGCTTTGCGAAAGGATGTGTTGCGATTGCTCCACAAAGGACGTTGGGGAATTGTTCGCACGAAACAGTTAACGCAACGGCACTGTACTCGGCAGTACATGGATGCCCATATTGAACAGATGACATCACAGTCTCGCTTATGTGCGGAAAACCAGTCCGCTTCGCCACAGACATTACCTGCTTGGCCTAGGAAGTAATCGCTATGGCAACGCGTGCATATAGACTTTGCAGGACCGTTTTGCAACACTCGTTGGCTCATAGTGGTTGACAATTTTAGCAAGTTCCCATTTGCAGTGCCTGCGAACTCTATCACGTCACAAAGCACCGTTCGAGCGTTGTCCTCAATATTTTGCATCGAAGGTTTGCCAGAAGTACTTGCGTCGGACAACGGACCGCAGTTCACTTCACGTGATTTTGAACAGTTTTGTGAATGAAGTGGCATTCGTCATCTAAAAAGCACTCCGTTTCACCCGCAGTCAAACGGAGAAGCAGAATGCTTTGTACGCACCTTCAAACAAGAGATGGCCAAGCTTCGCGCTACCCATGCACGGGAACAGGCGCTCAAACTCTTACTCGCCTCCTATCGCTCCCACCCACGTGACGGACCATCACCGGCGAAACTTCTGCATGGCCGCCGCCATCGGACGCTGCTTCACTTGCTACAACCACTGCAGCATCCGTGCCGCCAATGGTCTGTAAGTATCGCTTTGCGCCGCGTTATCTTATTCTTTTCCGGGTTTGTGGCAACTATGGGCGCTGGGAAAGTGGTGTGATTCAGGAACGCACTGGCTCTTCTATGTATTTGATTGCAGGTCCCGATGGTTTGCAGTGGCACCACCAGAACCAAACTCGCACATGTCATTTGTCCCGTGATTCTGCTCCTTTTCTTGCCCGGGATTCACGGACTCACGGGACAGCGCGGCCTTCGCAGCCACCAGCTTGTGCTACCAGAGCACCCCAGGAGGAGCAGATGAATGAGGCGCACCTCGCTCCCCGCCAACCCCGCTTACCAACCCCATGTCGCTGTCACCATCATCGCCCCAGGACATGCCCTTAGATCTGGAAGTGTGCTCTGGCAGCAGTTGTCTAGAGGATTTTCCTGTTGCCTCACAAGCCAGATGGTGAAGTGTGGTCAGGAGTACACCTTCCTTTACAGCTAAGACACCCGGCTCATCTGTATGTCCTGCCTCCAGCCTCCCTCCACGCTGTCGTTCGCAGCCTAACTATACGACAACAATGCGGAATTTCGGGGAGAGAGATGTGCTGGCGTAAGATGGCGCCAGCACACAATGCGGAAAGGAAGTTACGAGAAATTCGATAGAGACCAAAGAGAGACTCGCAAGAAACGTGCTGCCAACGCCCTCTCAGCCGCCAGTATTTAGATCGCAGACGCGGACCGGAGGGCCCAGTCAGTTTGTCAGTCATCCAGTAAGTCAACGAGGCGAGTCAACTGTAGCAGCCCAGTGGGTGTCGCAATAACAGTAAGCTCAGCCTCTAGCTCAGAGTCAGTCAGTACCTAGTGACCCGAGTAGTGTACTAGCAGGACTTGTACGAGTACTTCACCAACACTGAGGCTAGAGTGGACTATTACGGATGGCCTTATACCACAACACCTGCACTATCTTAAGTATCTCTCGGTTTCTGTTAATAAAAAACTCTGTTAGTATATGTGTGCAGTTTGTGTTATAGAAAGAGAATACCAATCTCCAGACCACATCCTCTCCTTGCTTCCCATGGTACAGGCCTACAGTGACAGCGACACGACTCAAAAACACGTTTGCTGATGACGGGGAGAACACTCCTCTTGAATTTACTAAATGTTAATATTTCACTCAGTGCAATTCGTTACATCTTCCCCATGTGGGCACCAGCATGCCATTCCATCTCCTGTGTTCGTTAACTATTGTTACCCTGTAAGAGACGTGTAATTGAAAGCATTAATTGTGGTGCATTCCCCAATCCGTCGATCTGAAATCCGTTTAATATTTTATGTGACTTAAAACAGCTTGGCACTTAGTGAAAGATAAGAAATGAGGGGCACTACGTGCTGAAGACAGGAAGCATATTGATTCCTCCAAGACCATCTCATATGGTGAAAAGTCGTCCCACAATAAATCCATCACCCAACAATTAGAGCGAAACAAGTGGGTGGATATTCACTTTCATGTCTTCTGAATGCTTCTAGGGACTAGCAATAAATTTAGTAGAGGTGTGTTCTGGAATACCGAATGTTGTTTATGAGTTAAGTATTGGGATTTTTCGATTTTGTAAACGTGCGGGGGAATGTGGACCATAAAGTGCAATATTTCTGTCAACGTCACTGGCTAGTTTCCAAGCCTCCGTACTCGAAGTCGCTAACACACGGTCGTGCAGTTGTGCTCAACTCGGAGGGAAACCGGTTCCAATCCTGCTGTATAGCATATTTTTGCTGTCAGTCCTGGCCAGAACTAGGAGTAGAGGTGATGTCGTAAGGATCCTGGTCACCAGCCTTTGCTCCTGCGTCCTGTATTAAATTAAAAACCTGTGCATGATGTGTGAGCATGTGAGACTCTTTATGGTGGTCCATCCGTCAGGTGGGATCGAGTTCAGCGGCCCACTTGGAGCTATTCTAGTGGAATAGGCCATGTGCCATCACCCAGTTCCACCCTCTCCTTTTTCTCTTTATCAATCTTCACCATAAATATCCCACATCATACACGTATCCACTACGTTCATTTACTCTCTACACATACAAGTGTGACACAATGCTCGTGTATCGGCAAGAAAAGGGGCCAATGTGCCTGGATGGAGAACACTCTTCCGACAGGTGGCTGTACCCGCCCTGTGGGATACCCCAGTCAAAACTGGTTATTAAATGTAATTAACTTGTAATAGTGTGTAATACAGACAGCAGAATGTGATTAGTACATGGGCAAAGGAGCAGACGTGCGTTTCATTAGATGCAGCTAAAGAGGACCGGTGCTTCGATGAAGTCAGAAATAACATACGCGGTGTTCCTCTATCAGAAAATTGCTATCCAGTTGGTATACGACTTCTAAATCTGTCTCTCCTCCTCTCGACATCGACGATCGTTGCTGTTTTAGATGCACCGATTTTAGTGGCCCATGTTCGCTGTATCTGGCCGACAATGACGTTGAGTACGTTCCGTGTGATGTACCAGCGCTTTCCTAAAGTGTACCAGGGACGTTGGAAACCAACTCCTACGTGATTCAAGTGCAAAAACAAGTCCCAGGTTAGGACGGCAAAAGTGTCTGGGTTCACGAAACCTGACAAAGCGATATTAATAACTAAGTGTGTACAGAATAACGATTGCAAGAAATAATTGGTTTATACAGATCATATTTAAGCTACTGATCTAAAGATCAATTGTAACGGTCGAAATATTTACAAACTTAAGAAGTGACCCAGGTGGAGACTATCTTACTTCACTCTATGATTTACTTATCCCGAGCAGTATGGTGTGAACGTGAGGTGTGAGGTAAGGAGAGGAATTTTAAGGATAATTTTGTGTGTTTGTCTTTAATACTTCCTGAACGCTGTTACTGGTGAAAATGTTTCCCAGTACAGAAGTAAACAGTATACGTCTAAGTCTCTTATTTTCTAGGACTAACGGTTTTCGCTTTGCGCGGGATGTAAAATTGCCGATTATTAAAAATAGTGCTTTGATGGTTTAAATTGTTTTTATTAAAAGCAAGTGTGTCAGAAACAAGTATTAAATGTGTGTACGACATGTAAGCGCTGGAGAATCATATTAAGGCATAAATTGTGTTCTAAGACTGTAAGAGGCCGTGAAAGGGGGAGGAGTGGAGGTTATAAGCGAGAGGGAAGGTAGTTCGCCGGATTATAGTCATGCACATCCCTACATCATAGGTCTGCTAACCGAAGACCCAGTAAGCGATCCCCTATTTTTTCTAGAGACCACATCACAAAAAGCAACTACAGTGTGTTTAACAAAGTCTTAGTGACTCTTTTGCAGCTCGTCATATGAATTACCGGCGATGCAGTGCACAGGCACGCCCAGGATGTGTTTTGGCAACGCAGTGTGCAGCATGCCTAGAGTGTGTTTTTTTCCACATAGTGCGTTAACATTACATAAAAAATAGTTCAAATGGCTGTAAGCACTATGGGACTTATCATCTGAGGTCATCAGTCCCCTGAACTTAGAACTGCTTGAACCTAACTAACCTAGGGATATTACTCACATCGATGCCCGATGCAGGATTCGAACCTGCGAACGTAGCAGCAGAGCAGTTCCGGACTGAAGTGCCTAGAACCGTTCCGGCACAGCGGCCGGCTTAACACTACTTACAATACAGATATGAATTAGTAATAATACTTGCGCAAGAAGCGCATAGTGGCAGAATCTACGTATATCTCAGCACACTGTTCAACACTGCTAGACGGGATGTTGAATCTTCCAAGAAATCAGCTTCTGCCATCTCGAGCGCCGCTTGCTTTGCAGTTTACAGACTGTATCTGCCCAGCATATAGTGTCCAGTGAAAAGGCAAAGTAACTTCAGTGAGCTTTTATGTGTTTATCTGCTGGGGTTTATTTTCACTTTACGGAGTGAGTATATATTTGCAGCTGTTGAGATATTATGTGAAAAGTTTCTACAGCTGGAGCTGTGAACTGTGTGACTGCCCCAAGTGTAACAGGCTGGAAAATATTATTCGACAAAGAAGAGCGGGTGAAATATTTTTCGCAGCTTGAGAGTTAACAAACATGTCACCCCAGTCTCCGCTCTCCCAAAATCTGAAGAGGCCCAGTGGCTTAAACTGGCTACTACTATAACAGAAGTAGGTCACATAGTTGTTACAGAACTTCAGATAATTCAGCCAAGGTCAGGCAATGCATTGCAGCATTTAATGTTCTAGAGATCAGCATGATCACTTCTATTGCATCAGACGTATTCACACGCGCCTTCCGAGATAGATCGTGGATTTGTCGCGAGTGAGTCCACTCAGGCCAGCCTGCTCTACAAATGCCAGCAGCTCATGAGTGGGAGAGGTTTATCCAGTCAACCAGTAAAAGAACGATGAGAGATGTGCACTAACCTGCAGGCCACTCGTTAATTCATTACCAAGTAATTACAACATGGTTTCTCAGTCATACAGTACGCTGTTAGCGAGCAGCTAGATACCACATTTCCCATTCCAATCGCTTTTCCACCAACACTTCAGAGGTCACTAATAAAATGAGTGAAGTTAATTTTTTCTGTTTAGGTGACAGAACTAAACAGAAAACGCCGGGGAGGCACAGTTTGTCTGCAAAATGAAAAGCGAGCGGCGCTCGTTGTGGGATAAGTTGCCTATCTCGGAAGAATGCTACAGCCGCTGTACAGCTTGACTGAGCACAGCATCCAAACCTCCAGGTGTCAGACAATCAGATCGTTATCAAACGTTTTATGTCGATAGAGTATCAACCAAAACTCCGATTTAGTTGGCTCAAATGGTTCAAATGGCTCTGAGCACTATGGGACTTAACATCTTAGGTCATGAGTCCCCTAGAACTTAGAACTACTTAAACCTATCTAACCTAAGGACATCACATACATCCATGTCCGAAGCAGGATTTGAACCTGCGACCGTAGCGGTCGCGTGGTTCCAGACTGTTGCGCCTAGAACTGCTCGGTCACTTCGGCCGGCTCGGGTGTAAACTTTAATTAAAAGTAACACCAGAACTACCACGGGGAAGCATAACTGTGAGTAACTAACACGTGTAACTTCCGTAGTAAGTTGATAAATCATTATACTAAGGGGTTCTGGGTTCAAAATCCAACAATGACAATTGTTTTGTTCTTAATTTCGCGTGAAAGCGTTATATGGGACTAAGAGTACTTCCACAAGTGTGATGCAATTTCTTCCTTACTCTACGGTTCCGACTGTTTATGTTTATTCTTCGAAACTACAAATGCACTAACTGCTTCATCACGAATGGTGTCTGTTCTGTCTTCTCTACAAATATACTCTGCAGGTTTACTACTTTCAACTAACGAGGCGAAAGGAGACTGCGAAAAGAGCATTTCTACAAACTCTGAAAAATCCTTGTACGTGTCGGGACAATGTTCTCCCATATAACAGTTTCAGGCGTAAATAGTTAATAAAATGTCATGAGTGCAGTTTGAACGTGTGGTGTCACCGGCAGACACCACACTTGCTAGGTGGTAGCCTTTAAATCGGCCGCGGTCCGGTAGTATCCGCCGGACCCGCGTGTCGCCACTATCAGTGATTGCAGACCGAGCGCCGCCACACGGCAGGTCTAGAGAGACTTCCTAGCACTCGTCCCAGTTGTACAGCCGACTTTGCTAGCGATGGTTCGCTGACAAAATACGCTCTCATTTGCCGAGACGATAGTTAGCATAGCCTTCAGCTACGTCATTTGCTACGACCTATCAAGGCGCCATTATCAGTTGCTATTGATATTGTAAAGAATGTACAGACAAGAGCTACGTTCAACATTAATGGATTAAAGTTAAGTATTCCACCAGCTACATCCTTTTTTTCCTAGTCTAACTTCCTTGTCCTGTTCCAGACCTCACGCCAGCCTGCGTGAGCTAAAACGCGTGCCTTTCGGCTTCCTCTTACATTAGTGGGTTGGCCCTCTTGTCAATCCACAATATTTTGGCGACGAGGGTTCCCGCATTCTTATTGATATTGCCCTGATTTACTTGTGTAATGGCTTCGCCACGCTCTCCAGATGTACTGTCCGAATTTTATCGCTTACAGAATTAGCAGAGGCAGGCCTTACTGGATGTCCTTGGACAACTCGTCCAGGGTCAACGTGCAGTACAAAACGATGCGGCAGCCGCCGCTCCACCGCTACCGCAGCCACAACACGCTGTTGCACCAACTTTTCGTCCTTTTGATGCTGCACTGGAAAGCTGGACGGAGTGGTCACGCCAATTTGGATTCCATCTCGCCGTCTACAGAATTCAAGGTAATGAGCGGCAGCCTTTTCTCCTTTCCTGCACAGGCGTCCAAACGTACCGTGTGATAGTGAAATTATTTCCCTGACGCGAAATAGCAACTCTGTTCTACGACGAAATTTTGTCTGCATTAGATGCATATTTCAAAGAATCAGCCAATGTAGTTGCCAAACGGTATTCCTTCTTTTGTACAAAACGTACAGCCGGTCAAACTAATCGGGAGTGGGTTGCAACCTTGCAAGGCCTTACTATGGATTTTGCTTTTGAGTGTCACTGTGGACTCCCTTATTCAGATACTATGGTATGTGATGCAATTGCACAGAACGTTTGTGATGTTCGTATAAGGGAACAGATTTTAAAACTAGTCAATCCCTCCCTTCAACAAGTGACTTTGCTCAGGAATCATTTGAAACTTCACCAGCCATGTGTCACATTAACTGGCCCGCTGCGTGTGCTGCACGGAACAGTAAACAGCCCTCGCGTCCGTCCGCGCAGCTGCCGACAGGCTCTCAGCCACGTGTGCCGCGCAGGCAAGCAAATGCAGTGCTAAAATCATGCCCGCAGTGTGCTACTAGACATTCGCGTGAGAATTGCCCATCACGCCAGGCTATTTGCTTTTTCTGTAATAAAAAAGGACATGTTCAGAGTGTTTGCCAGAAAAAGCTCAGAATGGAGACTCACAACCATTCCAGGCCCTTTGCTTCGCGCCAGAATCGGACTCGAACCAAGGATACTCAGGCTCGTGAAACTTTGCCCATGGATATTCATGTAGTTCATTCCACTCCGCCCAGTGCCACTCTCTCTACCAGTGACTGTATTCGTCCCACAAGTAGTGTGCGTCGACATCGCTGGAAATCCCATCAAGTCGCAAGTGATTCTGTACCACTCTCAGTTCATGTTGCACGAGACGGTCGCTCTTGTCGTCAGCAGGACAATAAACTTTTTGTAGACTTGGACATTAACGGCAAAGTGATACCATTCCAGCTCGATACCGGAGCTGCAGTTCCACTGATCAATCATGACACATACAAACAGCTGGGCACACCTCCGTTGCATGCCGCAAATATTAAGTTAAGTAGTTATTCAGGACAAGTGATCCGTGTGTTAGGACAGTGCAGCCATCTTGCAACATACAAAGGACAAACAAAACTTGTGTCGTTTTATGTCCTTCTTTCTTCTTCTGCAGTGAACTTGTTTGGTTTCGATTTATTTCAGTTGTTTAACTTGTCTATAGTAAATCAGGTCCTATCAGTGAACCAGACTGTGCCTTCAGACAGTGTTCCTCGTCTTTGTGAAGAATTTGCAGACATTTTTGTACCGGGCCTTGGTTGCGCTAAGAACTATAAAGCACATTTGGAACTGAAAGTAAACGCGCAACCAAAATTTTTCAGAGCGCGCAATGTTCCCCACACATTGCGTGAAGAGGTCGCAAAAACATTACACGATTTGGAATCATAAGGTGTGATTGAACGTGTGCAGGCTTCTCTCTGGGCATCACCCTTAGTAATTTTGCCAAAACCTTCCAGAAAATTGAGACTTTGTGTGGACTTCGAGGCAACAGTGAATCCACAACTAGTGATTGCAACTTTTCCTTTACCCCGCCCGGAAGATCTTTTTGACAAACTGTGCCCGGGTAAATATTTTTCGAAGTTGGGCCTAGCAGATGCGTACTTGCAAATACCGGTGGACGAAGAATTCCAGCGCGTTTTGGTGGTTAACACACATCTTGGTTTGTATCGATTCAAACGACTGCCATTTGGGTGTGCATCCGCCCCTGCATTGTTTCAGCAATATCTGCAAACTGTTTGTGCGTCGGTACCTACTGCAGCAAACTATCTGGACGATATAGTGATCTCCGGACAGACGGAAGAAGAACATTTAGCCAATCTCGGAACATTATTTCAGGTCTTGTGACAAAATGGTCTTCGCTTGCGGAAGGACAAATGTGTATTTTTTGCTCGTGACTTACCCTACCTGGGACATGTACTCAATGCCCAAGGCATACATCCCAGTCCCGAGCACCTCCGTGCCATACAAGACTTGCCTTCGCCGCAGAATTTGAAGCAGCTACAGAGTGTACTGCGAAAAATCAATTATTATCATCGCTATGCGCCGCACGCCTCTTCCATTTCAGCTCCGCTTCATCGCTTACGCCGTAAAGGTGTTCCGTTCGTCTGGACGACGGAATGCGAACGCGCCTTTCGCCAGTTGAAATCGGCGTTGCTTTCCAATACTTGCCTTACGCTGTTCGATCCCCAGAAGCCCCTTTTGTTGATGGTGGATGCATCGGAATTCGGGATCGGTGCTCTGCTTGCGCACACAGATGGATCGCACGATCGCCCTATTGCCTTTGCGTCCAAATTGCTCTCGTCTGCGCAAAGAAATTATTCACAGATCGAGAAAGAAGCATTGGCTCTCGTATTTGCTGTTACTAAGTTTCATGATTTCTTGTATGGTCATCACTTTACCATCATCATCGACCACAAACCCTTGACATCGCTTTTTCATCCGAACAAGCCTGTACCTCCACGTACAGCGCAGAAATTCATTCGCTGGTCTATTTTCCTCTCGCAGTACCGCTACGATATCTTGTATCGGTCCACTGCTAAGCACGGAAACGCCGATGCGTTGTCCCGTTGGCCTGTTGCTGAGGATAGAGCATTCGATTCCTCCGAACTTGCTTGCATGTTCATTCATGCGGAAACCGATGACGTGGTCGAATCGTTTCCGATAGATTTTCGTCGTGTAGCTACAGCCACAGCTGCCGTCCCTGTCCTAGCTACCGTTCTGCGTTTTGTTGCTACGCCATGGCCCTTGTCAAATTCACGGATCAGGGATCAGTTGGTTCGCCGATTTTTGCTCACAAGGAGAGACTTTTTGTACGATGTGGTGTTTTGCTGTTGCGTTCGGATAATGATCAGTCCAGGGTCGTGGTCCCACGTTCGTTACAGTCCTCTGTCTTACGGCTTCTCCACCAAGGACATTGGGGTATCGTGAGAACGAAACAACTTGCTCGTCAGCACTGTACTTGGTTCGGAATCGATGCCACGATTACGAATATGTGCTCTTCTTGCTAGGCGTGTGCCGAACAACAATCCGCACCGCCGCGGAAATTCTTTGCATGGCCAACAGCCACTTCCCCTTGGCAACGCTTACACATCGATTTTGCTGGTCCATTCTGGAATGCTCGGTGGTTGGTTCTGGTCGATTCATTCAGTAATTTTCCTTTTGTTGTCCGGATGTCTTCCACGACGTCATCTGCCACCATCCAAGCTTTATCTGCTATCTTTTGCATTGATGGTCTTCCACAGACTATTGTTTCCGACAATGGCCCACCATTCAAGTCCGCAGAATTTCAGTCATTCTGCAAGGCCAATGGTATTCAACATCTGACATCCGCGCCGTTTTCGCCTCAGTCAAACGGTGCCGCTGAACGATTGGTCAGGACTTTTCAAGTCACAGATGTTCAAGTTGAAGGGGTCGCATTCTCGGGAGGACGCGTTATTGCTCTTTTTGTCCTCGTATCGCTCTCAGCCCCGAGATGGTCGCTCGCCGGCTGAGTTGCTCCACGGTCGTCCCCATCGAACCTTGATGTCTTTGCTACATCCGCCGCATCAGGTTTCTGTGCAGCGGCAGACGCTTGCTTTTGCTCCAGGCGACGTTGTCTACTATCGTCACTATCGAGGTTCACGGCGTTGGCTCGAAGGGCGCATTCTTCCCTGCCTCGGCCGCGCTATGTATCTGGTTTTGGGGGCCTCTAGTGCGGTGCGCCGGCATCTCAACCAGCTGCGCCTCTGTCGTCGCATGCGATCTGCCGCTCGCCGTCTGCTTTCAGCAACGGTGCCGTCCGGTCAGCGTCCTGGGGACCCATCTACTGGCTCGCCTCAGCCCCAGGTGTTACCGACGCTGCCTACCATTTTGCCCCATGGCGACGCGCCGCCGCCGCCGCCGCCTGTTCTCCCGCCGGCGACGCCCGCAGTGGACGCGTCGCTGCAGCCGCCGGGCGCCTCCCTGGGTCAGGCGCCGCCGATCGCTTCCCGTGACCAGTTGTCCTCCGCCATGGAACTCTTGCCCGCTCCGGACCATCTGTCGTCTTCGCCCGTTTGGTGACCCGACCCGATGGAGGTCGACCCTTCGGCCCCTCCTGTCTCTCTGCGGGCGCATACACCGCATGTTGGCGTGCACCCTGGAGCAGGTTTTCAGGCGTTTCCTAGCTCCCCTCGGACCGAATGGAAGGGTGCGGGTGGCACAGCCTCGCCTGTTGTTAGGCTCCCCACCTCGTCGCATACGTCAACATGGCCTTCTCCCCACGGCGGGCGGAAGCCTCATAACACAACCGTACGCCGATTTGCGGGGGAGGAATGTGGTGTCACCGCCAGACACCACACTTGCTAGGTGGTAGCCTTTAAATCGACCGCGGTCCGGTAGTATACGCCGGACCCGCGTGTCGCCACTATCAGTGATTGCAGACCGAGCGCCGCCACACGGCAGGTCTAGAGAGACTTCCTAGCACTCGTCCCAGTTGTACAGCCGACTTTGCTAGCGACGGTTCACTGACAAAATACGCTCTCATTTTCCGAGACGATAGTTAGCATAGCCTTCAGCTACGTCATTTGCTACGACCTATCAAGGCGCCATTATCAGTTGCTATTGATATTGTAAAGAATGTACAGACAAGAGCTACGTTCAACATTAATGGATTAAAGTTAAGTATTCCACCAGCTACATCCTTTTTTTCTAGTCTAACTTCCTTGTCCTGTTCCAGACCTCACGCCAGCCTGCGTGAGCTAAAACGCGTGCCTTTCGGCTTCCTCTTACATTATTGGGTTGGCCCTCTTGCCAATCCACAACAGAACGCATGACCTTTGGTACGATGACCTCACTCTGTACCAACTTACCAATGCGATATCTGCAAATCAATCGTTGAAAGATACGCATTTCCTGTTCTACGTCTTTCTGGTGTTACTTTTGACTAACGTTTCCGAATGTTCCACTGGACAATAGCACATAGCACGAATTAAGTCGTTCTTTTGGTTGGTACTCTATCGACAAATAGCGTTTGCTACCGATCTAAATGTCTGACATCTGAATGTTTCGGTGTAAGGTTATAGAACGGTGTGCAGAGATTTTCGTGAAGTCTGCCCATATGCTTTACTTGTCTTAGTATTGTAACTCATATCTGTATTGAGTGTATCGTTAACACCCCCCAGAAATGTCTACACACTTCGTCGCCAGTGCGATAGCTGCTGATTGGTGAAGTACCTTGCAATGGCTTTTTCTGGCACAGTGGGGTAGAGAGAGTGGGGAATCGCCTCTTCGCTCTTCAGTTCGCAGGCATGCAGAGGAGTGAAGTGGATGACCATAACCTGCGACCTGCCATCCCTCATACGTCTGCTCTCCATCCCGTTATCCTCTCCAAGCCGTCACACCCCCAGAACGCAATTTATCCCCTAATACGGATCTGCTCCCCTTAGATGTGGTATATACATTTAATATTTTCTTCAACCCACTTCATTAAACAACCAACATCTATTTAGCATATTAAAAAACTGCACACCCCCCTCGATTGCGGAAAAAATACCTAGTGTTAAGTGTTAACCCAGGTTTCGGCGTAGATAACTACACCTTCTTCAGAACAACAATAAAACGCACAAGCGCCTAAGAAGACCTGGTGAATGATTAAAAAAACACCATAGCTATACGTTTATAAACGATGATGAAAAGGAAAACACAAACAGTACATATGTACAAAGTCAAAACCACTACTTAACTTAATGGTGTACGCTCCACCTCACACTTGCCTATGTTCGATTGGCCTTGACCGGCCATAAACTGCAGCTACAAACGGTCGCTCACTTACAAGCCTGACCCGTTATCTATGCACATGCGCGAGACAAGGGAATTTACTTGAATGCGCATTCGCATACCAATACGAGCAAGTTTACACGTGGGTCGGGGCTAAATAGCCCATTTATTCCCAACCGTGGATCAACGTATATCAAAAAATGAAATGGATAGAACTAAAGACGAGCTAAATAGCAAAAGAAACCTAAAAATAACCGTACACGGTTTCTTGTGCTAGCACCATGAAAGCACTGTTTTAATAATCTGCAGTTTTCCCATCCTCCTGCAAAGCGGACACTATTAACCCCAAAGAAAAAACTGGACCATTTCTGTAGCTAATTTACTGGTGCTGCAAAACATTTTCGCTAGAAACCGCTGTTTTCAAAATACTGAAGAAGAACTTAAAAAACTGACCCTGAAACTGTCCCTCCCCCCCCCCTTCCACCCCACTCTCTCCTCGCTTCTCGATCACATTCCACCCGTCAGGACTTTTAGTAAGTTGTACATTTGTTCATGATATTCTCCCCTACCACTGTGCAATGATTTTCGATTAGACGAATTTTTCTCCCAGTCGACCTTTTCTGCTCTTTGTTGACTGTGCTATTACTGGCTGGCAAGCTGTCCACCAATTCCGCGAAGCGAAGATAGATACGTTATTACCCTACCGTCCCCTCTACGGGGAAGAGGAAATCCCTAAGCTGATTCGCACCCTTGCCCTGCTGCCCGGCCACCGCTCGCAGGTGACGTTACGGATTTGCGAGGGCGGCCGTTCATCACAGGTGCGTCGCCACGCCAGCCCCACGCATGCGCGCCCACACACGTAAGCGGCGCCCTCGGCTGCCATCAAACAACACGCGTGGTGCGGCGCCCTGCCGGCTTGACCCGGCCTAATTGAATTGTCGCGAATCCCTATTGTGTGACAAAACACGCCGCCGCCAAGTTAAATTGGCGGGCGCGGAGTTTGGCGTGCGCGCGCCTCCCGGCAGCACCGCCACCAGGCTGTCCGATTGAATTTCTGGTTAGTCGCGCGGTGCGGCGTTAGGCGGCCCGAGATAAGCAGATTACGTACACGGCGCTAACTTCAAGCTCTCCCGCCACCAGTGCCGCCCTGTATCACGCACGCGTAATTAAAACTCGCTACAGTTCATTACGCAGCGATATTTTTAAATTCCTAACGAGGATATTTTCTGCCTGAGATTGCTGGAAATCAGTTTAGTTGACGACATGAAAGTGTTTGTTGGGCCTGACAAGCAGACTAGTGCCCATTGTATAGGATTAGATTACGAGAGACGGTGTCTCTGTCACATATTACTTTATTTAAATTGATAACTAGTTTCGGCTTTGCGGGCATCATCAAGGCTAAATGTTACAGCAATGACACATAGGTCGAAGACAGTACATAATAAACTGACTATGCGCTCACGTGCCTATGCTGTAATTTTTAAATCAGAAGATAGCTGCAAAGACGAAAAGCCGGCGAGAGTGGCCGAGCGGTTCTAGGCGCTACAGTCTGGAGCCGCGCGACCGCTAAGGTCGCAGGTTCGTATCCTGCCTCGGGCATGGATGTGTGTGATGTCCTTAGGTTAGTTAGGTTTAAGTAGTTCTAAGTTCTAGGGGACTGATGACCTCAGCAGTTAAGTCCCTTAGTGCTCAGAGCCGTTTTTGCAAAGACGAAAACAGTTATCAGTTTTAACAAAGTAGCATGCGACCAAGACATTGACTTTCATAATCTAAACAGCGCAATTGTCGAAACTGTAAAAACGCTTGGTAGCGAAAGATCTCCCATCTATCAGATTGTACAGACTGCGAAACAGTGCTTTATGTGACTAAAGTCCTTTCACAAGCAATACTTAGTAAAAAGCTATCATTTAAATCCTTTCTACCTACTCCAAGCAACAATGAGGTAGTAGCAAGGAGTGGACAAGGCGAAAGGCTTATTGAAGGAAATAGGTACGACCATTTAACGTTCCAGTAACCCCTGTGTTAAAAACACATCTGGACGCTAGGGACCCTCACACGCACGGTTGGAATCGCGCGACTTAACGGAGCGGGTCTACATGTGCTCCTGAACGTGCCTGAAACCAGGACGCTCTGGTGTGCAGGGGGAAGTTTGCGGCCACTTTCCTGCCTGCACTCAAGCAACACCGACTCAAAGGAAGGCCTCGGCGCTTGTTCGTGACGCCAAGTCAGCTAGGAACGGCGAACGCCAGGACTGTTGCAGGCATACTCATAATGGTGGTGTCTCCCTCCCTGACGCCGGCTGCGGTGGTCTAGTGGTTCTAGGCGCGCAGTCCGGAACCGCGGGACTGCTACGGTCACAGGTTCGAATCCTGCCTCGGGCATGGATGTGTGTGATGTCCTTAGGTTAGTTAGGTTTAAGTAGTTCTAAGTTCTAGGGGACTGATGACCACAGAAGTTAAGTCCCATAGTGCTCAGAGCCATTTGAACCATTTGAATCCTCCCTGACACAGGAAAATGTGAAAATATTGGCGGTCGTTGACCAACACACATTGTTCTGAGAGACTTCTGCAATCAATTAATTGTGCAATTCATTACACTTCTTAACAAATAGTGTACTCCTGAACTTAAATTTCCACCTTAAACAGGTGGAAATTTAAGGATTTACAGACAAAAACAACTTCATGGTCCAGCAGCAACAGAATTCGTGCTTCTTTACCTTATTTGTAAATCTGAGGAAGTTACGTTTCTACTGGGTTGCTTTTGCAAGAAACTGTGAACATATTGGTGCTCTTCTTTAGGTATCTTGGTTGACCATGGGGTGAGGAACACTGAATGTTAATGAAATATATTGCGATTGTACACGTTGGGGGAGGGGGTGGAGGGCAGAAGAAGAGGCATAAGAGAGATACTTGTTTTATGGAATAATTTTTTTTTATCTTATAAAGTCCTACTTTCAGCTGGAAGAGGGGAATATTTATCTTTTCTAATGTGTATGTTCAAAAAAGTTTAAGCTCAGCACTATTTTCGATGTATGAAGCTTTTTGTTTCCTGTTTAGAATTCCTTTCGTTGAAAATTACTGTAATCTAATGACTGGCAACAGTTGGACATTTACACATGTAAATTAGTTCACATTTCCAGTGACGATGTCAAACGAAAATAAATAAATAAATAAAAGAAACGAGTTCATTGTAAGGGGGTTGGGGTAAGTTTCGATACCAAACTGGATCAAGTAAATATAGTTACTTGAATGTAAAATTTCCGAAGCTTGCAATGGGGCAAAGCGTCTTCTCATATTGATCTACATTTGTTTCGACAGGATTCAGTGATACAGAACTATGATCTTCATTTTTAGCTTTACGATAGTAAGAAAATCTTTCATCTAAATAAAACTGCAGAATCCAAAACAATACCAAACATTCTGTCCTAAAATAAGAGATTTATAGTGATAAGCACGCCCAGGCGTTTCTGCCTGCAACAGACCTTGCGTTCGCCGGGCCTAGCTGACGTGACGTCACCAACAAGCGCCGAGGCCTTCCTTTGAGTTGGTGTTGACCCAAGTCGGCGTTCAGGAGTGTCACGCGCAAGTGTCAGAGTGTAAATGGCAAAACCTTGCTTAGGTCCTCACGCGAGCGTGGCGTGTAGAGTTTGGCCCCTTCCAAAACCTTGCGTGCTGTGTACGCCGCAAGTACGCTAGTTGCAGCAATATTTCCTGCCAAAACCAATCCAACACGTATTATAATCGCTACTACAGTAGTAGAAATTGCTGCTATAAACATCAACGTAAATAGAAGAATACGTGGTACATGGGTTAAAGGATACTGGTATCGTCACTATCACGCTTCATTAACTAAAGAGCAGCGACAGAAATACTCAGATCACAATCGAAACTACTTAAGAATGGACTGTGAAACATTAGATAAAAGAAGTCCGAGGGGGATAGTGATGAGAAACTGCATTTCTGCAGAGGACCGTCTTATAGATACCCTCAGATTTTTACACAACAGGTCGCTACTTGCAAGATTTAAAATTTCCCACAGCGATTTCCGCATCATAGCTGTGTAATAAAATTCCAGAGAATGTAAAGCATATTATGATGCGCTACAGCCAGAGTTTAGGAAGGTAAACATTTATAAGTGCTTGTTACTGTATTAATAATTATTAGTTAAGAAATTTCTGCTTATTACATACAAAAAACCTAAAAAAGAGTCAAATTTTTGGGAAGTCAGTACTTAAAAGCTACAGAAAAAGTATAAAACTCTTATTACTCTGTGATCATATAATTACCATGTAGGTCGTATATTTTAGTAAGGGAAGTAGTGCCATGAGCAGAAACAGAAGTGTGGTATCCTGTAGATGTAGAAGGACCAGGAGGAAAAAGGTGTTGAAGCATGGTATAGTGCTGACAGCAGTCTGACATGGCGTACGTTATTATCACACAAATCGGCCTGGGCAGTCAAGGTTTTCAGTAAACATTGCTTCAGTAATGAATCATTCAAAGATTCAGCATATATTTTCTGTGTATGATTCATCCGTTACAATTTATTACCCACATTAATCCTAGCAGGCTGAAGTTCGTTCAAATCATCTCTTGCTATCTGCTGCAGAACACTGGTCAACATTTTCATCATAACAAATGTAGCTGACATCATATTACAGGTTTTTTTTTTTTGTTTTTCCGGTTATGACGAAGCCGTGAGGGTAAGTTCTGTTTCTTGCTGTACTCTCTGTAAAATGAGAAATATTACATAACATTACATTACTTTTTTTTTGCTTCACTTTTCCTACAACAAAAGAGGAATGTAGGGAAATTTCCAAAGGATGTGAAGACAAAGTGCAATAAATAAAATTCAGAGGAGAATTATATGGGAAATTAATACTCATTATGCCACTACCTCACAATGGGGTCCATTATTTCAATTACAAGAATTTCAACAGTGTCGTTTTACTCGCTTCGGTAAATGTACATTACGAGCTCATATTTGATTTGTAGGATAAAGATGGAAGAGTGTCTGATGGAGGAATTCTTGGGTACACGGAATTCTTTCACTCACTGATAATTTGTCAATTAACTATGAAACAATGAATACGTTTTGTTTCCGTATATGCGTGATGAAGCTCTTACATTAAAAGATATATTCTCAAAAACTTGTTCTCCAAGAGAATTAGATTACCACAGTAGAATTTTTAGCTTCAGATCATCACGTACTCGAAATGTAGTGGAAAATGTTTTTGGAATCATAAAATCGGAATTTCGAATTCCGCAGAATCAATCAACATGAAGATCCGAAGTATAAACTACGTCATTAGGACCACCTGTGCGTAGCAGAATTTTTTATATAGGCGAAGTATCGGATACATTACTGCTACAGTGCCGACCGGAGTGGCCGTGCGGTTCTAGGCGCTACAGTCTGGTACCGCGTGACGGCTACGGCCGCAGGTTCGAATCCTGCCTCGGGCATGGATGTGTGTGATGTCCTTAGGTTAGTTAGGTTTAAGTAGTTCTAAGTTCTTGGGGACTGATGACCACAGCAGTTAAGTCCCATAGTGCACAGAGCCATTACTGCTACAGCTTAGGACAGGGAAGATATCTTAGTGTGCAATTAACACGAGGGTGATTGGAGAAGAGGAGCAGTGGAGTTGCCTAACTTGCAGTCTGCAGTGTGAAGAAATCCAGCTAAGCGAGCAAAAGAAATCTAGAACCTTATCAGAAGGAGGGGTACCATGGCAGGAAGCCACATTACATGCTGAAAGATCCTAAGATGTGTCTCGTTATACAAGAGACTGTATAGTGCAACATACATTGGCAGCATACGTGAGAACGCCACACTCTGGGCGTGTACATCTCAATGCGCTGGCACGCAAGCGCAGCGGAAATGGGTGAGGCGGGCAGAGGGGAGACGGTCCTGCATATGCTCACTTCGGCATGGCGCTTATGGGCAGTGGAAGTATTGCCGATCCAAAAAGTACAGTCTTACAGTACACCGAATTTTTTTGTCACTGGGTAGCGTTTCGTTTTTCGCCGTTTAAGTGCTCCATCTCCTTTCGTTAGTACAAAACAGTTTTCAGTTACATATACCTGTATACTCAGTTCAATAAATGGCGAGCCATTAGCCACTGGGATTAAATCTTCTGCCCCCACAGTGTCTTCAGATCGTAAGAAGCTACTGACGAATCATCGTGAGGGCATTCAATAAAGAAGTAAAGAATATTATAAAATCATGTGATTTAGAAGCAAGGCAGGA
The DNA here is from genome assembly GCF_021461385.2 of Schistocerca piceifrons. Taxonomy (NCBI): domain Eukaryota; kingdom Metazoa; phylum Arthropoda; class Insecta; order Orthoptera; family Acrididae; genus Schistocerca; species Schistocerca piceifrons. The sequence continues at coordinate 315,756,579 of NC_060138.1, forward strand.
AAGCAAAACAAGGTTATCTACTTGTTGCCTGTTATGCTGACGTATCTCTACGACCTGTTACAAAAAGCCGAAAAGGCGTAATGTTCACAGGCGTGATCCCTTTGAGTTCCTGGTAAAGAGCGTCCTAGATTTGAAGTCCATCAGATTCAATATCATTACTTGGATATGGATGTAATCGGCATTAATAAACACGCTACAAAAATGAAGTAATGTTCGGTATTATTCCGAAAATATGAGTATTTTGAAAGAGTGTGGTGATTTGATATATTTAATTTATTGATATGTATTGCTGACAAAGGCAGATCTACTTTCATGACAATGTTTTTCGAACGACGTGAACTCTTTCTCTCACAAAGCACACTTGGCTAGCTTCCGCATTACTGTCGCGCTCATTTGTCTCAGTTCCTGACAATACACTGAGCATTGCATTGTGCCACGAATCAATCGTTTACTTTTCTCAGTAACAACTATTTTATTCTCGAATCACACATCGTCAGTTTGGCAAGCCGTAGGTGAGTAACCAACATCTGGCACGGGCGTGCCATTCCCCTGATGGGTACGCTCATTATTTTAATACTGCTCATATGAAGAAAAGTAATAAACTCCTTTGGTAAGTTTCCATTGAAATCGTTCAGTGTTACGTATACGATGCGTCATGGGGATTCAATCAAAATTCCAGCAGAGTTGGCGATTTATTTTGGTGTAAATTGTTAACCTTTTCTCATTCGAAGAAGGATGTCTATTTATGGGTAACGGCCACATTTCTTTTGTTAACAGGACTGATTGTACTTCTTTTGCCAAAACACAGTATAATTTGCACAAACAAATTTTCACAAAAGCTATCGTTACGGAATTATGAAACAGAAAGTCTCATTAAACAAGTAATTGGCGATCAGGGAGCTCAGTAGCTTACGAAACATCCCACTGTGTCGGTTCACGATTACATAAGAGAAAAAAATTCATGTTTACTTTTGTACTAAGAAACTGTTGTTTCACTAGCTGTCGACAACTCTTAAAAATTAGAGAGTACAACTCGTACATAGCCATATATGTGTGTGTTTACGAAGCGGCAAAATACTTTCCTCCTTGTGTGCGATCATTTGCAAAAATCTCGTTACGATGTCTCGAGGAGTTTAGGAGATATGAGGGATGTTGTAAACATTTCACTCTGGAGGGCATGAGATCTGGAGTGAACGCTCTACACAGGCTCCATTTTCTCTAGATCGAAGACAGACAGACACCTCCTACTAAGTTGAAAGGAAAATTCAATACTTTAGCTAAATTTCATACACAGCAACATATTGTGTAATATGCACCATAGTGACCCCAATTTTTCATTCCAAACTTTTCAAATTTTGTGTAGCGTCTTACTAAAATGTGTAATCACAGTAAGTATGACGATTAGCGACGTGATGATCACTTCTCCACAAATTTGACATACAAAGCTACAAGTAAGGCGAAAATCAAATATGTTTACTAAATGTTTTCTGTAAAATCGTTTGAGAAAAATCGCGTCTCAACACGCGCAATACCTGCGCGGCATGTGCGGAACGTGCACGTCAAGCTGGTGTGCCATGTCACGTCACACGTGCTATACGCATCTCAGTTTGTGCTTAGCAGAGGAGTGTCCATTCGAGGGTGCCTATTGTTTCGCGTCATGGACAAATGGGTGGCTGATACGGTTAGCTGTATTTGAAATGTTATTTTATAGGATCTTACTTGGAAAAGGCAGGGAGATACGGGAAGATTTCAGTTAGATTACATCATGGTCAGACAGAGATTCCGAAATAAGATACTGGATTGTAAGGCGTACCCAGGAGCAGATATAGACTCAGATCACAAAATAGTAGTGATGAAGAGTTGGCTGAAGTTCAAGACATTAGTCAGGAAGAATCAACACGCAAAGAAGTGGGATACGGAAGTACTAAGGAATGACGAGATACGTTTGAAGTTCTCTAACGCTATAGATACATCAGTAAGGAATAGCGCAGTAGGCAGTACAGTTGAAGAGGAATGGACATCTCTAAAAAGGGCCATCACAGAAGTTGGGATGGAAATCATAGGTACAAAGAAGGTAGCTGCGAAGAAACCATGGGTAACAGAAGAAATACTTCAGTTGATTGATGGCAGGAGGAAGTACAAACATGTTCCGGGAAAATCAGGAATACAGAAATACAAGTCGCTGAGGAATGAAATAAATAGGAAGTGCAGGGAAGCTAAGACTAAATGCTGCAGGAAAAATATGAAGACATCGAAAAAGATATGATTGTCGGAAGGACAGACTCAGCATACAGGAAAGTCAAAACAACCTTTGGTGACATTAAAAGCAACGGTGGTAATATTAAGAGTGCAACGGGAATTCCACTGTTAAATGCAGAGGAGAGAGCAGATAGGTGGAAAGAATACATTGGAAGCCTCTATGAGGGTGAAGATTTGTCTGATGTGATAGAAGAAGAAACAGGAGTCGATTTAGAAGAGATAGGGGATCCAGTATTAGAATCGGAATTTAAAAGAGCTTTGGAGGACTTACGGTCAAATAAGGCAGAAGGGATAGATAACATTCCATCAGAATTTCTAAAATTATTGGGGGAAGTGGCAACAAAACGACTATTCACGTTGGTGTGTAGAATATATGAGTCTGGCGATATACCATCTGACTTTCGGGAAAGCATCATCCACACAATTCCGAAGACGGCAAGAGCTGACAAGTGCGAGAATTATCGCACAGTCAGCTTAACAGCTCATGCATCGAAGCTGCTTACAAGAATAATATACAGAAGAATGGAAAAGAAAATTGAGAATGCGCAAGGCGACGATCAGTTTGGCTTTAGGAAAAGTAAAGGGGCGAGAGAGGCAATTCTGACGTTACGGCTAATAATGGAAGCAAGGCTAAAGAAAAATCAAGACACTTTCATAGGATTTGTCGACCTGGAAAAAGCGTTCGACAAAATAAAATGGTGCAAGCTGTTCGAGATTCTGAAAAAAGTAGGGGTAAGCTATAGGGAGAGACGGGTCATATACAATATATACAACAACCAAGAGGGAATAATAAGAGTGGACGATCAAGAACGAAGTGCTCGTATTAAGAAGGGTGTAAGACAAGGCTGTAGCCTTTCGCCCCTACTCTTCAATCTGTACATCGAGGAAGCAATGATGGAAATGAAAGAAAGGTTCGGGAGTGGAATCAAAATACAAGGTGATAGGATATCAATGATACGATTCGCTGATGACATTGCTATCCTGAGTGAAAGTGAAGAAGAATTAAATGATCTGCTGAACGGAATGAACAGTCTAATGAGTACACAGTATGGTTTGAGAGTAAATCAGGGAAAGACGAAGGTAATGAGAAGTAGTAGAAATGAGAACAGCGAAAAACTTAACATCAGGATTGATGGTCACGAAGTCAATGAAGTTAAGGAATTCTGCTATCTAGGCAGTAAAATAACCAATGACAGACGGAGCAAGGAGGACATCAAAAGCAGACTCGCTATGGCAAAAAAGGCATTTCTGACCAAGAGAAGTCTACTAATAGCAAATACCGGCCTTAATTTCAGGAAGAAATTTCTGAGGATTTACGTCTGGAGTACAGCATTGTATGGTAGTGAAACATGGACTGTGGGAAAACCGGAACTGAAGAGAATCGAAGCATTTGAGATGTGGTGCTATAGACGAATGTTGAAAATTAGATGGACTGATAAGGTAAGGAATGAGGAGGTTCTACGCAGAATCGGAGAGGAAAGCAATATGTGGAAAACACTGATAAGGAGAAGGGACAGGATGATAGGACATCTGCTAAGACATGAGGGAGTGACGTCCATGGTACTAGAGGGAGCTGTAGTGGGCAAAAACTGTAGAGGAAGACAGAGATTGGAATACGTCAAGCAAATAATAGAGGACGTAGGTCGCAAGTGCTACTCTGAGATGAAGAGGTTAGCACAGGAAAGGAATTCGTGGCGGGCCGCATCAAACCAGTCAGTAGACTGATGACCAAAAAAAAAAAAAGGATCTAATAGGTCGATCGAGCAAGAGATTAAAACGTCTGAGCCATGCCGGCTCGCATCGGTCAATCGATCACGGTAGTAGAGCACGAACTTTGGTGCTTCTCCGAGCGAGAAGCTTTGACTGGCACAAAGGTTGGCAGTTAGAATTGGGGGGCCAAATTGGAAGGAGAATTTGCGGGGTGCGGGGCTGGTTTACCTTCGCTGTCTTGAGCTGATAGCGTGCTGGCGTAAGATGTCACCGGCATTCTGGTCGGCAAAGATGTAGTGCGAGGATCGATAGTAAGCACTGGATCAAGTGAGCCTCTCTGGAGAGAGGCCAAAGACACACCAACAAGCAACATGCCGCCAGCACTCTCTCAATAGCGATTATTTAGATCGCCGCCGCCGAGCAGAGGGCGTCAGTCACTAGCTCAGTCGCTAAGTCACTGACTCGCTGACACATATTCTACATGTCAGTTCACATCACCCGCTACGATATTGCGAGTATATAACGATCAGAACTGTGACAATAGCCAGATTATCAATATTATCTGCAAGAGAACTATTGCCAAGTTAAGTAAAACTTACAGTTCATGTAAATATAAAAAACATATTAATATGCATGTGCATTTGTATTTTAAAAAGAGGATACCGGCCTCCCATAACAGTATCCTCCCCATTGCTTCCTAATGGTACAAGACTCTACAGATAGTAAACGGCTTTTGTAGAGCACATACCTCATTCTGTGAAGACGGTGTTTTTGGTTGGCTGTGGTAGCGGTGGGGCTCTGAAAGTTTTCCTGTACCGAGTATGTGGAGATTTCAAGTGTCACCTCACTACCAATTCATCAAATTGTTGGTGAGACTCTTTCTGTCGCTTTTGCGCCTTGTTTTGTTAAAGTCGTAGTGCTACGACTGGTTTCTCCTTCCTGGAAGGTCTGCTGTGTTTGTTGTTTATGGGGTTGGCTCCAAAACAATAGAAGTTTATCTTAACGGAAGCAACTCTGTTTCATTACAGATCTTAGTCGAAACTGTTGTGAGGTATGTGGAAGATGCATGGACTATATTACAAAGCTAGTGGAGGTACATTAACCGGAACCGCCTGTGTAAGTTCGTCATCTTTCGAGTGGTTTACTGTGGATTGTATTGAGAGCTCAACTGTCTGTTATTTTAACTTTTAAATACATTGAAGTCTAACTTAATCAGAAAGCCCCACTTTAATGGCGTTAGCCTAATTTAATCAGAGTGCCTTTTCATTGTAATCATTCCTATCAAACATTTGGTTTGGGTGAGCCGATTGTCATCAGAGTGCCTTTTGACTGTCATCATTTTGCTAAGTATTTCTAAAACGTTTGGTTGGGGTTGTTAGTTGACCCTCATTGACATTTTCTGTGGCAAATTCTTCTAAAATAAGAATATACTTTTCCATTCTAGCTGTTATGGGCAGCCTGGTAAACAAAGTTTGACATCTACGATTTGGTAGGTTAGATATTTGAAATAGTAGAGTTCACGCCCGATTCGTTAGTTGTGGCTAGTGTTTTACTACAGAACACGTTAGAAGTCAGCGAATTTGAATTTTCTTCCATTTAAAAATAGTGTTTATTCTTGCTGCATGTTTAGTACAAGTATCTGTAGGCCAATTAATTTTGTGGCCACGTAAATCTTATTGGTTTCCTCATTCCTGTGATCAGAGTGCTGCCCACCTGCCAAGTGTTTTGTTCCTTATCATCAGATACAGTGATTAGAGAGATGTTTGATTATTTACTTATGTCAGGCCCTTAAATAGTAATATAATGAAATATGTGCCGCCCTTTGCAAAGCTGTGCACTATTTCCGGTTTTCTAAGGTTAGTTCTTTGTCTGTTGTCGTTCACGTTACACAGGACCTGCCGCTTGCACCAGCACACCCGTGGATCGCGAGTCCACACCATCCACCCGGTTCGTCGGGTCATCCCGCACATACGTTGCAGTGCTGACTTGTATCTATATAACTTCACCTGTTTCTGAAGTTGTTACCAGCGGACGTGGCGTATTTCTTATCTTTCTCCCATTACCAAAAGTTCTGCAATCATTTAAGATGTTATATTTAAAAGCCAATTGAAAGATTTTGCAAATGTTAAGGTTTTCATTATTAATATGCAGCTTGTCTTACTTCAGATACCTGTTAGCGATTCACAAACTGCTTAGCTCCTTAATTGTTTAAAAGCTCTTTTTCGGACGTCAGTTGGTAATCTCATTTCCTCGTTAATATTCGACAATCTGTTTAATTTCTCGATTTTTAAAACCAATTTTACTGATGTCATAGGTTGCTAACTTTTATTTAAATAATAGATTATGCATGTTTTAAACTTTGAACGATGCTTTCTTGCCTTCCAGTACAGCCCTACCACTCAACACCGTATTAAGCCGCTTTAGCGTAACTACACCCAGTTCAAAGTCCTTCAAAGAGTGAACAAGAATAAACGCCTGGTATGGTATACAGTGTGACTCACTTAAGGCTTGCATCGCAAATATTGCTGAACCTGAAAGTGTTGTTCATCTGCGGTTTCCGCAGAATGAATTGGTAGTTAGGGCTCTTATTGTTGGCCAATAAGCAGATTGTAATAATACTTAGAAGGTGTATTTTTTGTGCAAATGTACTCTATTTTAAGTGGAAAAGTGCCCATTGAGAATAACAAACTAAATGTAGGTTTTATTAGACTGTCAGTGGTCTTTGTTGCAGGATTACAGTGGGAGTCGTATTTTGAAAAGTTTCCACATCGATACTTGTTTGTGTCATTCAACCCGTGTAGTTGCTAGACACGATATTGTTTCCTTAAGTGTGCTTGTGGTGTTCAGTGGACTACGACTTGCTACTCAGTTACTGTGGACAGTCTAAGCAGTAGGTCGTGAGTGGAAAGGGGAATTTACCGATACAGAAAAAGCTGACATGCACGTGGAGTGTGAAGAACAAGGTGACAGCCTCTGTAGGAGCAGGATGAGGGACAAAACAAGGATTTCAGGATTTCAGGATTTTGAGGGACACAGTGTAGCATGAAATTAAATTCGAAGTTATGTTCTCTTCCTTCGCTTAATCACCAAAAATTATTTCTACAAACACGGTTTAACGTTACCTGAGATAAAACTTAGTATTTAAATTACTGTAGGATTATACACTATAAACATATTTGACCTGATTTATTTTTAGAAACACACACATTATATTATTTCTTGAAAATTGAATTTATACACATAACACATATTATTTCTATTTGAAAGATTGTTTCTTGCTGCTTCTTGCACATGCTAAAATTTTCTTATCGTTTACGACCATATTAAGAAAGTCCTTACACTCTCGATTATAATTTATATTGACTTGAAGTTCTGCTTTGATTATGTCCATGTGAAGCATATTTCTACTAACTTCCCAACCTTAGTGAAAGTTCTTGCAACAGATCCATTTGTTGGTGAAACTGAGAAGAGAAGCTATAATAACTCAGCAAGAGTGCCATTATTTTGTTTACCTACTGGAATGTCTTTTAGAACTGCCATGCATTTACTTACACAAGATTAGCTACTTTTGTTATCTATCATAATGCTAATTAGTCCTGTACTAGCAAAAAAATATTCATATAATTCATCAACATCTATCCCATTTTCTAAATTTTATCCATGAAACATTTTCAGAACAGAACTGAAATGAATCTCCTATTTCCAGAGACATGATACTGGTTTTACAGAACGCATTAATTGCTTAATAACCAGACCTAGACATAATACACTCCAATGCTGTTTCATACCACTGTATAAACTCTAACTCCATTGATTGCATACCTCCAGCTGGCAGAAGAATAACACAGGTCATAGTTTCGAACCAAAAAAACGTATCTGATATTCGTTGTTCTAACTGATTTTTAATGGATTCCATTACAAGGAATACTTCAACAGTCAAATGGCTCTGAGCACTATGGGACTTAACAGCTATGGTCATCAGTCCCCTAGAACTTAGAACTACTTAAACGAGACTAACCTAAGGACATCACACAACACCCAGTCATCACGAGGCAGAGAAAATGCCTAACCCCGCCGGGAATCGAACCCGGGAACCCGGGCGTGGGAATCGAGAACGCTACCGCACGACCACGAGCTGCGGACACTTCAACACTCAACAAATTATTTCTTTCTAAGGACTCTACAATCACATGAAACAGTTATAGACAATTATGAAGAAGAAAGGAACAAAAAATAGCGATGTGTTCTAGATACATCATCCCCACAATTCTGAACATCTTGGTAAAACTTTTGTATGCCTGGTGGACAATTCTCCCTTTTTGATAGAAAATAACATCTTGTGACTGGAGAGCATTGTAGTTGCCTGCCAAGTGCTTGATAAAGGCTCATTCATCTCACGTGGACATGTCTTATAATTTCCATTTATTCAGGATCACAAAATTCAAAAGACTCCTTCAGACCATATACTCTATTTGAATGGCAGCAGAAATAGTTATAAATTTTTGCAGCAAATCCTTCTGAATCAAAATGTTGAAATTTATCAAATGCAAACTTAGATGGATTGTGAATTTTATGAGCTGAGCAACTTCCTGGGATAAAAAAATTATTTCAATTCCTTAACAGAACAAATATCGACAGTTTATTCCCAAATATCACATGTGCACTATCATCACACTCTAAAGGAATGTTATTGAGGCTTAAGATGTGCATTGTTATTCCGCCTTTAATTTGACCGAAAATAGAATTCGCAGACTCATTATTGTAGCTACAATAATCAAATATCACATGTATTACACCTTTATTAAAATTGAAATACATAATGATAACTGAGAACATTTTAATGTTCGCTGAATTTGTTTTTCCCACGTCCTACCAATTTCTGAATCTGGAAATATCATACGCATCAATTATGAGTCACAGTCATAATAATGACAAGGCACATTGCGTAGAACATTCAATTCAGAAGTTGCAACTTAATCCTGATGCATGCTATTTTGAGAATTTGACCCAAAAATTTAGTTATTATCTTGTTCTTGAATGAGAGACTCGCATTATTTTTGTGTCTTGCTCATTCACATGTTTAGTAATATCATTAAACCCTCTGTGAACAGCACTAAACGTCTTATTGGACGTTGTACACATGGATTTAAACCGGTTACTTGCACATGATGCCAAGAATGGTGCATTCACTTCCCATTTGGAACTGTATACACATAAACGCTTGTAGTTCTAGATAGTTCCCCTGCTCTTCTTTCTGCCTGTTATTTTCTTGTGAATCATATTCACTGTCTGAAACCTCAATTTTTACTTAGAACTACAAACTACAACAGATTAAATTAACGTGTGTAACATGGCCTAGAGATGTAACAACTAAACCAACAACCGAGAAGCTGAGCTGAGACGAACTATTATCTGAATACATGTGCGAAAAATATTAAAAACGTCTAAAGCACATTGAGCGGGAGAAAAATATTAAAAACGTCTAAAGCACATTGAGCGGGAGAAACCCAGCCCCACACGGGACTGTTTAAAATGTATCAACACGCGGGACTGTCCCGCGAAATTCGGGAAGGGTAGTCACCATAAGGAGAAATTAGGAAGAATGCAGTTCGTTCTTGCACGGTGTATGTGGCTGTATACCACAATAGACGCCAACCATGTTGGCAATTATTTATCAACCCTTTCAACTACCTACGTGAAAGTGATAGTACAGTAGCGAGACACTTTAACAGAAGCAAACAATGGACAGAAGAGGAATAAATTAATGTTCTTGCTGGTTTTGCAGTTGATTCGCACGTAAGCTCCAGTGCAATCGCACCACGAAGTGGCATGAGTCAGGCAAATGTCCGACACATTCTCCATCGACATAGGTTCCATCCCTATCACATCTTCTCTATCTAGACCTGCATAGAAACGACTATGACAACTCTACATGAGCATTAAGACAACATACTCCAGACGTATCAAGTACCTTGTTTAGTGAAGAAGCCATATTTACCAGTTATGGCCAGATAAACTGCAGAAGTATGCACGGTTTGTGTGTTGACTTCGTTAGATGGATCGTCAGATCCATGGAGTGTGTCGGATACTGACCCATCACATCACAGGCCGCGTTTCACAGATGGAATACTTAATGCCCACAGGTATCATAGCCTCCTGACAGACCATCTTCCACAAGATGCTTGAAGACTTTCCTCTGCAGACTAGGAGGCATCTTGGTACCGATATGATTGCAGTCCAGCTTATAATGCGAAGTACTACAACATATCTTGACGAATTATTTCCAATTGAGAGGATTGGTCAGACCATTCCCCGAAATTGACGTTTTTTGACTTTTTCTGAGGGTAAATCTCAAAGACGCTGTTTACAAGAACATGCCAATTACACACGATGATATGCGATGACTTATTACTGCAGCCTGCTCGGACATCTCAACTGAAATGCTAGCACGTGTGTAACAGTCGTCCCGTACCAGACTGGAGGCGTGTGTTGCCACTGACGGTGGTCATATTCAACGCAACCTGTTGGAAACAACTAGCACTTTCCACCAAATTACACTTTCAATGTGTTACTACAATTGTTGATTGGCTACAATACGAGGGCCTAACTATCAACTCATTCTGTGAAAACGGAACATGAATAACACTTTCCATTTCCGCAATATTTGCACTGTTAGTTTTACGTGGTTCACCCTGTATAAGGAATCTAAGAGAGAATTGTGGAGCCAATTACAAGACATCAGTCGTTGCTGGTAACTGTAGCTGAGGATATGATGTCAAGATCGTAGCGGTAGGCCTAGTCTGCAGTACATGAGGCACATTATTAATGATGAATGATGTAATGGTAATTTTCAACTGCAGCACGAAGCTGGCAAGCGACGTGAATGGAGTAGAGCATCCAGTTCATTCTTAGAGTTAATGATCGGAACAGTAATTTACCGTCTCCTACAATGTCAGTATAATTTGCTGAGTAATGGTGCTCTCTTGGTATATTCTCTGATATTGCCGAAGTCTTTTACTGATGTGGTACGACTGGTGTTTTAGAGCGGTAAAGGCGAGGTCATCATGCCACTGCATGAAGTAAACAGAGACGAGGATGGTGAAAAATCTATTGAAAATAACAATGAAAAATAAGCTATATCAAAAACGAGCACTTAACCACTTATCTATACAGATAAAAGATAGCAGAATAACTGTACTGACTGCTGAGAAGTAGTGCGTGCCCAAGTCACTTTATGGTACTCTAAAGTTGCACTCATATTACTTTGCAAAGACCTCCTGACATGATAAGAAACCTTAGAAAACTATGTAAACTCGCCTTATTATCAGTTGAAAAGAGGACAGGTCTTGTGGGAGACACAGATGTGTCCTCAGGTCGTCATATAAAACACACTCAAATTAGATTTGTCGTATCGACAGCCTTGTTCCGTGTATTTGACACAATGATGGCTCCTCGAGACATTAGAGAAAGCTATGTGTAAAGGGGTAATGTCCAACACTGAGCTCTGTAAGTGCTAATTCTTAAGCTCAATGTGGTCAGAAGAAGGTAAGCCACGACTACAATGAAGATATGTTTTTGCTCTGCACTGCCACCCACTGAGCCTTACATCAGCGCATGTACTCGCCAGTCACGTATGTGGTAACAGCGAGTACCGCAGGGCGGCAAAAGTTTGGCTCGCGAGAGGTACAGCCGTGCCTGAGCAGAGGTGCCATAGCACTGATACTCGCTGTACACTTAAACCACCACCATACCATACCACTCTGGCTGAGCGTGAGGAAGAAGAAGAGGGGAAACAGCGAGTCCACCAGATTTAAATGGCAGTGTACTTTCACTGTATATCACTTGGTTTTATATTTCACATTTCGCAACAAGACAGATCTCAAAAGAAACAAATTTTCAGTATTATTTAAAAACATTTGGTGTGCTGAATAGGTAATATAACTTTTATCTGGTACAAACTGTTGACGTAATGGCCAATGCAGACAATTTCGCGTATTTTCATACTCAGGAGGCCATGTGATCGTTAATGCAAGTATGTCGATCGAAACACTGCAGCAGATTTGCTACTTCGTTATGCAGACGATGAAACTCTACCCCAAGAGAACAATGTAGACGTCCTGGACAGTTCTAACATAAATTGATCTGTCATTAAAATTGAAATTACCTTGCATGCCACTGCAAATATGCAGGGTCGCTTACAGTGAAATGGCAAATGGTCTCGAAAACAGCTAGAATACAGATGTGAGATTGGCAATGTTCACGGAACATTTAGGACATTACCGTTTCAATTATTTCAAAGGCATAATGAATTCTACGACCACACGTTTTCCTTAACGCCAGTGACATTAAGGAAAAGGATGAGGTTCCTTGTCGAAATTTGTCCCTTCTATAACGCAAATTTCTTTTCAAATATGTCCACATTAATTCACAAATTAACTGATTCTGACTTAGCAGTGTCTTAGCGTGGGTAGTATGAAATCACTTTCACTTCTAATGTGAGGTGTGCAATCCGTTCTAGATGTTCTAATGTTCGTTCCTACACTTCTTTATCCTTCACAAATCGAACAATAGCGAATTTTAAATTGAAAAACCGTTCCACTCATCCCCCTTCACTTACCTAACTTATTTTGCAGTAATATGTAAATTCTCCGCCGGCTGAAGTGGCCGAGCGGTTAAAGGCGCTACAGTCTGGAACCGCTCGACCGCAACGGTCGCAGGTTCGAATCCTGCCTCGGGCATGGATGTGTGTGATGTCCTTAGGTTAGTTAGGTTTAAGTAGTTCTAAGCTCTAGGGGACTTATGACCACAGCAGATGAGTCCCACAGTGCTCAGAGCCATTTGACCCATTTTTGTAAATTCTCCATGCTCTTGGTTCCGTACCATAGAAAACAGTTGATACTGAAAGAACAAGAATGCGTGCGACTTCAGAAATTTCACATGATCCATGCCTGCAGATTTAGCTCGATCTGCTTTATTATGTGCAGAAGAACGAATCCTAGCTGTCTGAACAATGAATCCTATCTGTCGATCGTTGTAAGTTTTTGCTGTTTCATTGTCAATTAAATCTGTAAAAACTTTCATAGTAGGAGATTTGCAGTAGCCGCTCTTACGTGGCTGCATAATATATATTGAGAATTCTCATCCTGTCATTTCCATTCATTTTTGAAGAGTTGTGACGATAGGTCACTAGACTGCCTCCGTTTGCGTAAACACCTGTGGATGTGTGAAGGTTCTCCATTCAACGAAAATGTGGTAAAGGATAAACAGCACTGACACTACGGTGCTGCAGAACTGAAGAATGTTGTGCCTACCGAAAAATACCACACCACAATACTAAATGAAATGTCGCTCTGTACCGAGACCTTTCGACAAGAAACGAGCAAATCCGGGACAGGGGGAGGGGAGGCTCGCACCCGGCCAGCACAGTCGACCAACGTGAAGTATGGCACACCGTGGCGGCTACAGCGAGCAGGAGGTGGAACTGAGCAACTCTCCTTGGGTGGCCGCATCAGCGAGTTTTTTACCTCGGATCCCAGTGCGCCCTGGAACCCAGCTGGATGTTACTTTCTTTTCTGGCCTTTGCAAGTAGAAAAGAGCATTGTGAACATTTTGCACACTTCTGTCCACTGGTTACATCTGACCAATAGCAAGAAAGGGGACTTTTGGAATCAAAACGGATGCTATCCTGTGTGCTCCAGTACCCTCGATAACAAACAATTCAGCATAATAAACCAAAAACTGCTATGCGAGTCGTATGCTGGGAACAAAGTCGGGGAAGCGCCCCAAACTGACGTGTTCTTATTGTGCTCCGCATTTCATGTCATTTTTGAGAGAAATACTGACGCTCTAGTACTCATCCTTGACACACCAGTGTAATGCACGCCAAATCAGCAAAATTGCAAAATTCATACGTTTACTTACTTACGTTTACGATTACAAAATGACTTTCAGTACTTCTTTTGTCTCCCAGTAAAATCTCGTGCGTCAGATAGTATTGAATTGAAAACTTAAGTCTTTCAGAAACGTGATATATTGTGTAGTATTATATCGTCAATTGTACAACCGTTTTCTTTAAAAAAAAAAAAAAAAAGAAGGGGAAAGAGAGAGAACTTTTGGCCACAGCAGCGTCATTCAGATCCTATAGTTCTCTCATTTCATTACATATTTAAGTGAATGAATGTGTATTTTTGAGAATTTTCGGACGCCTACAAATATTTTCGTAAGTTACGAGTGTTTTTCTTACCTTCTACGTAGTAAATCGGGGTTTGCGATTTACAGTCACCGTAAATACGTACCATATCGTGTCATAGCGACTTCTTCTACTGACAGGAGTGTATTTTATCTGTAATTATTTCGAATTAACACTGTTGTTGAATATGGTAATGTCCATAATCTGGAAAAGTTTCAGAATAACAGTTTAACTTCTACCGTGTTTTCCGTTATAGTAATAGGTACCTCGTTTCGCGAGGTACCGGGGTGGAGAGGTGTAAAGTTCACGTAATTTCGAAAGAAACAGCACCAGAATACCAGTACATACTACCCTCCATATCACCGCCCTCCCTCCACCCTCCTACTGCCACTTTTCTTATCATGCAACAGATAAAAATCAACACAAGGAAACTCTCTGGAGACACGGCTGTCTTCCCGCACGCGTCCACCAACAAAAATGACAGACGACGCGAAAAACCATTTAATCATATCCCTTTTGGCACAGTTACCTCACTCAAGACACCATTAAAACTAAACATTTTAGTTGTCTACCTCGAAATAATACCTCAATTTATCACTTGCCTTGTGTGTAGTCATCACGGGTCACACTTTTACGATGAGGACTCGAACGCTAATTCTAGTTGACCTGTGCTGCTGCTTCTCAGGTATGTCGTAGACAGCGTATGGTTTTTAAGTAACGATGTGTATTGTTGTTCAAACCGAAGTAACGGATCTCATTTAAATTCACTGTTCAACGAAATTATAAATGCATTCACTGTACAACAACAACCCGTCAACCAGTTTTACCGAGCTACCGCATACGTACGTGTTTGCAGCAGATAGTAATATACAGCATGTCTGCCAAGCGATAAGTCAGACTTCATCACCTTGCATCACAATTGGAGTGACTTTATATTCCTGACGATAGCCCTCGAGAAACCAACGAATGAATGCTCTATGGCGAAATGTTATTTACTTGTCGCTACAGTAAAATTACTTGCAGATGTTCCAATTTATATCATTTTACATAATTTGCTTCTGTCTAATGAGAAACAACGGTAATTTCATATCCGCATTGCGCAGTCTATTGTTTATTTTCGAAAATACTCACCATACAAGGATTACTAAGTTTCCGTAATGCAAACAACTTCTTTAGCAATATTTTGCTTTAAGTTATCCGGAAGCCAGCTAAAGAAATAAACTGCCTCCCATGGTACGATTGCGTACATCCTCAGGTGAATGAAAAGACTAATCGAGAACTGCCATTTGGGGCCGAACAAATAATATCACACAAATATTGCTACACCTTCTGATTGTGGTATCTGTAAACGTTTGTCTGATGTTGCAAAGGAACAGTGAAACAATTCGATGGAAAATCGACCAGGAAGACTAATGTCATGTTAGTACAACTGTTCTGATCATTAACCATAAACAAAAAATGTGTTTACGAGAACGACGCAAAGGATACTACTGATAACGTGCCACTTAAAACCATCCCACAACGAACGTAAAAATGGGAAATGCTGTACTCCTGACAACAAAACGAAAGATGTCTCTCAGATTCATATAAAATGAATTGGGGACTGGAAATATTTATGTTCTTATTGTTTTCCATAATTAATTAAGGACACTGAAAAGCAGTTCGTGATTCACGCTTTACAAATTAATTGTTGAGGGAAGGCAATTCTGATCGAAGCTGCTTCTGATGTTCATGATTTTCACAAATCATTAACACATGGGATGAAACATGGGGCTACTTGTTCGACGTGGAGTAGTGGAGTAGGGTACGTAACTACCGCGGTCATAATTGACAGTAGTATGCCTCAAATTCCGTCGGACAACCAAAGACGGGCACGTGAACTCTTCTACACTTTACAAAAGAAGCCACCAAAAAATTGCATTGTCTGTAATGGAGAATACTTCCAAGACGAATAAATGTACGGTAAAGAGAGAAAAATTCCAACACCAAGAAATGATTAGCTTGATAATTAATTCTGAGAGATCCGTTTTCAGTAATGAAATTACAGGAATATATTTGTCTAGGTAATATATGTAAGTGGTTAAGGTTGCAAGATCACAAGTTAATGAAATTGCGAGACAAGCCATTGCAGATGTGAAATGCTGACACATACATTCATAACCAGTGCAACAGCCAGAATGTTGAATGTAAGAATACGAACGTACAGGTATTGTGTCTTAGACACTCTTGATGTCCGTTTGTGAGATGGAGTTTCAGGTCTGTTGCAATTGATCGGTCAATATCGTATCCTGTGTAAAAGTTATTGTAATTACAAACTCTGACTAGAATTGATAAAAGCGGACTAGTTACGTTGAAAGTAAAGTTGGTCCGTGTGAAACATAAGGAAAGGAAGAATCTGTTCTCTACACATTTTGTCTTACATGAGTGCAAACTGCTCTAGTAGCAACAACACGTCAAGAAAAGAGAGCTGCAAAATCTAACTACAGAGATAAGCAGATGTCAATAACTATTCTAAAAACATTGCTATCATTCTTGGTTCATAATATTTTGGTAATGGTATTTAAATAAATGGAAAATTAATGAACTCTTGGAATGCGGAGAATGACTCTGGTTTAAACGAACGCAATTACAATTTCATTTCCTTTGACTTAATAACATTTAATGAAATTTCAGAAATAATTAAACTTTCTCTGAAATCACATAACTATAGTCGAAGAATTATAAAAATTGAACCAAGCATGTATGATCTCTCCCTAAACAAAATTCCAAAATCTACTCCTTAAATCCATTTCTCTCTCAATGATCGTTAATTCGAAAGAGGAGTCAAAAGCAAAAAGGTTTCTGATCTGGATGTCAAACGATCGAAGAATGCTACATTATCAAACAACTGGCGCAAATAAAACAAAGTTAATCATTGGCTGTAATCCATTCCTCAAAAATAAAAGAATCGTACTAATGAAAAAAAATCTATTCTTTTTCTCTCGAGAATAAGTTTTCCGTTATTCGTCACGTAAATCTAAAATTCCATTGTTTGTCGAGTGCTGCAATTAAACCAAAACTCGACTGTTCACATTAACACCAAAGGTCAAATATCTGTCTTCTCTCTTCTCCTCTCGATCAACAGATATATCTGGCGGGAATCTTCACAGAGCAAAGATCACCTCAGACTCATCTCTGTGAGACACAGCATTTTTGTCGTGTCAGTGGGCTCATGTCTCAGCAATTCAAACCTTACGAGCGAGATTTCTGACATCAAAACAAGAAAAATTCGTACAAAAATTAACATGCAAACCTTTGACAGTGTGTCTAGGCCGGAGACAGGTTGCTCGCAGGAGCTCACCGAGCCTTATTCTAACCAATACAGTGCCGTCACTGGATGCGGAGCAGAACCAGCTTTATCAGAAAACACAACAGATCTCCACGCCGCCATCCAACGGTCTCTCGCTCGACACCACTGTAGTGGCAAACGGCGGTGGTTTGGGGCCAGTGGAACGCACGCTACAGGGCGTCTGGTTCGGAGGTGTCCTTGAAATAACCTATTCGTAACATTTCGTAGTTTCACTGTAGTGCCAAATACTGCTCAAATTGCTGCTGCAAATTCAGTACGACGCACCAGAGGCACATGACGAACTCGATGGTCTTCCCTCTTGGTGGCACCATGTGGCCGTCCGGAGCCTGCTCTGCTGGCGACCATACATTCTCATGACCACAGCTGCCAGCAGTTTTTTGCAGATTGGTTCACCGAGAAGCTACTGAAGAAGATAGATACTGCGCGTGTTGCACGTTCTGCACTGTGACTGAAGGATATAGCCAAAAGGGCACGTCAGAAACATCAGACAAAAAAGGGAACAGGTGCAAGAAGAGCAAGAAGACAAGATGTATGGTTACGGTCAAGATTAAGGTACTATTTTATGGGGTAAATCCTTATAAAATCTTTTATGTGCATTTCCCAGAACTTTCATTTTTCAGTGTATAAGGAACATTTTCCCCTGAACCACTGGAAAAAGAAAAGTGAAATTTTCTGCAGACTTTGTTCGTAGTATAACACAACTTCCCGTGGTAGAAAATTTTTCTATGTGTATTTCTGTCAAAGTTGTTTACTTTTCTGTGAAATTAAAATTGCTTTGTTTCATACGCATAAATTTTTAAAATAAATTGTAAGAGTTCTGAAACTGACATTAAAAAAGTGTTCCATACGGTTCCTTATCTGATTACTGCCATATTAGAATCTAGAAATTAATGGTAATTCTGAGTAAGTATGTTCTGCAGGTGGATTTTTTTTGTAACCATTCTGTTGATCTACTTATATAAGTAATGTAATTTTTGTGAAAATGTTTCTTATGTTATAGCATGTGTTGCGAAATTTCCAACAATGTCATGATCAAATTTTTTGTGAAAAGTTAGAAAAAATTCCAGAATGTAGCCAATAACATAATTACCTCACGTGCAAGATTTGGTACTATTCTCTTAAAAACACCAAAAGCTGTGTCAGATAATGTAAACACGTCCAATTTCTCCTACGTCCACCCTTGAAGGCTTTCATAACTAACATCAACTCACTATATCCAGTCTCCAAGGTAAGTTCGTTACAACGCCTGTTTAAAACAAATCTATCCTCATAGTGGCGCAAGTAGCGGCATTCTTACGTGGAAGGCGTGAAATCTCAGTAGAAATTATATTTCAGATGTCAAAACACGCCTACCAACATTCATTTCAGTCGCACATCTGCTTGTCGGTGTTGCGATTTTTTTCGTCAGTTTATATTGCTTGAATCCACGATTTCCTTTCATTTATTATATGATTCCCCGTATTTTCTGACGTACCTCGTGTGCAGAGAAAGTTGTCAATCTCTGGAAGAGTGAGTGTAGTCTGTAAGCTTCTCTTTCTCTCTAAAAGCATCCCACTTAGAATGACGGTAACTGCTGCGACATTTATTATGGCTCTCTTCCTAGGGAAAAGCTGTGGTACTAATCACTAAAATATCTAAAATGGAATTCTCTTTTTATCAGCTGTACACTTTGTGAAAAAATATTTCACGTCAGTGCGAGAAGTTTCTCTGCTCACAGAAATTGTATTTTTTTTGTTGAAGCACACGTTTACAAACCACGTGAGTGAAAGGAAAGTTTACATCAGAGGTTGACCCTTTGTTGTGGACTGAAGCGTCAAGGTTGTCACTGCAATGAGCTGATAACTTTCAGACGATGCAGCGCGTTTAATATGTGTACAGTGGAACCAAATGACTTAGTCTGGCTCTGTTACCAGTGCGTAAGAGGCAGCCGCCCTGAGATGAAGGCAGGGCTGTCTGGACGCAGCCGCGCTCCCATCGGCGCCGCCTGCCGGCGTCGCATTGGCGCCACACAGCGGGAGTTAATTAACTGGCGCCACCGTGCGGCTGGCGGCGGGAGCGGCGCCGCAGACACAGTGCCGGAGCATGTTTTCTGCCCCGAGACTCCCCGCCGTCTGGCTGCGCAAGTTGTGAACCCGAGGAGGATGAATTACGGCTGGCTTCTTCACGAGGCGCACCGGCCGCTCAATTAGCGATGGCTCCCTGTACGCGGTCCGGCTCTTCCACCTGTACACTCTACGCAAGGTAGCTGAAAGCTTCGGGACCTTTACAGTGTATCTGCAGCGTGACCACTGCGCATGCGCAAACAGGTACCGTTCAGGGCATAGTACATTTGGGTGCCTTGAGTTTGGCACGTGTCTCCGCGGTTTTATTTCTAGTACGAACTGACTTCAGATTGAAAATATGACTCCTATTTGTACTTCAATACTGAAAGAGAGAAAACTGAATACTTGGTCTCTGGAGATTGTACATAACGTTATAATGTTTATGGAAGGTGAGTCCACTCAGGGAAGAAACATTCCGGAGCAGCATAAGCAAACTGAGGGCTCAAGTGGCCACTGGGGTTTTGCGTAACAGTACCAAGGAAATTAAAAAAACTAGGCAGGCTACCGTAAACTGGAGTAGGAAGGAAAATTTCAACTCCAGATAAAAAAGTAAACACAAAACAGTAAAAAGACATTGACGGTTTTTCAACTGAAGGCCCAAATGACCACAGTGGTTTCGCGTAACAGCACCCACGAAATTAAAATGGTAGGCAGGCTACCGTAAACTGGAGGAGGAAGGATATTTTCAACTCCAGACAAAAAAGTAAACGCAAGACAGTTAAAAGACATTGACAGTTTTGGTGAGGCTGTTGTTAGAAAAATTATTTACAACTCTTTACTTCACCGAGAAAAGAGTGCCTACACTGGAAAGAATTAAACGTAAGTTGAAAGAAATTATAGACTTTCAAGGTAGCAACACTAGTGTAAGATTATTTTAAAAAAAAGTAGGTTTCCGCTGGAAAATAAAAATAAGTATATAAACAAAAAACAAGCAGACCCATATTATTGTAGAAAAGCCACGTCCGAGAAAAAGAATGGCAAATTTGGAGCAATTAAAAACATTAGGCAGAAAAGAGAGACATTGTTTACATTCACGAA
This sequence comes from Schistocerca piceifrons, assembly GCF_021461385.2. Taxonomy (NCBI): domain Eukaryota; kingdom Metazoa; phylum Arthropoda; class Insecta; order Orthoptera; family Acrididae; genus Schistocerca; species Schistocerca piceifrons. The sequence goes on from NC_060138.1 coordinate 315,777,226, forward strand.
ACTTCTGTTTCATCATCACATGTAAGTCAGAATTAATGCAGCGGGAATATAACTCATGCTCTCCGCAAACCAAAGGGTGAACGCCTGATAACGATATACAGGAGGTCAAAATGCCTTTATTTCTAATGCGCTTGTCATTTGGAAGTCAAATAAAGCAACAGTGGGTTACCAGGGTCACATGAACCAACAAAATTATGAAAACTGATTGACAGCTGAAGTGATTCCCAATTTAAAACTCAACTCTGTACTAATTTTCTACAATGCTTTACATCACAACGTTAAAATAATCAATACTCCTACTTCTCACTCTGTTAAAGACGATAACAGCACTGGGTAATAAATGAACGTATCCCATTCTCGGATAACCAGCTGACACCTGTTCTGTGTGAGCTTGTTCGAGTAACCAAGAACATGATCGTCAAGGATTCCATCGATAAGATTCAACAAACAGCAGGTTACATTACTTTACGCCTTCCTCTTCAAAAAATGTTCAAATATGTATGAATTCCTAAGGGACCAAACTGCTTAAGTCAGCGGTCCCTAGATTTACACACTACTTGAACTAACTTAAACTAACTATGCTAAGAACAACACACACACCCATGCCCGAGGGAGGACTCGAACCTCCGGTGCGAGCGGCCGCATAGTCCGTAACATTACGCCTCGAACCACTCGGCCTTTCCGTGCGGCCTTCCTCCTCACCAACTGAGATTAGATCCTATACAAAATATTTGGTCTGCTGTGAAAAGTTGGTTAGCTTCTAGGAATGTTCTCAGCGACGCAGCATATGTGAAAAGTTTGTGTGACTGGAAATGCAATTCAGCAACTAAAGAAGAGCTCCGTGACAGTTGTCCCCGTGACGTGACGCTTTCAGATATCTAGAGCGTAGTGTACTAAGCACTGAGTTCCGTAAATTACCTTAGCAACAGTGTAGTGAATCAGATGGATATGGTTCACAAACCGCTTTTCTCCGTATCGATCGTATAAGCTATGATTGAAATGCAACAACTTTGAAATAGCAATCTTTATCTTTGAAATAATCCTTAACCAGAAAAAGCTTTGGAATGGTTAGAACAACGAAGACAGTCTATGGATGTGTGCGTGAAGTTCAGTGAACATAATGTATTGCTTATTCAACGATGTATATTAAAGTAGGTGTTCAAAATGACGACCACCATAATAGACAGCCATACCAGAAAAAGTACTGGGGCATTCTACCCACACCACACATCGTCAGACGCTGCAAGTACCATCTCGAGAAATGTTTCTTCGCCAGTAGCCGGTGTCATGTACACGAGGATGTTGATATGCACATACAAATTAAGGGGCTACAAGTCAGGGGAGCTAGGTGGCCAAGCAATTAGACCCTTGAAAGCGAAGTGCAGCAGCGAAACTAATGAAGTAAATAACAATGAAAAAGAGGAATAGTAAATATTATGTAGATGAATGAATATCTACACCTACATGGTCACTCTACAACTCTCATTTAGGTGCCTGCCAGAGGATACACCGGACCACACTCAAGCTACTTCCCTACTGTTCCGATCAGTGCGCAGGAAAACCCAACACTTAGTCTGAGGTGACAAAAGACATGGGATACCTCCTAATATAGCTTCGGAGCTCCTATTACACGGCGTAGTGCAGCAGCTCGAGTGACATCGAATTAGCAATTCGCTGGAACACTGCTGGACAAATATTGAGCCATGCTGCGTCTATGGTCGTCCATATTTGCAAAAGAAGTGCACTAACTGACCTCTCGGTTATATCCCATAAATATTCGATGGAGTTCATGTGGGTGGCCATATCATTCACTCGAATTGTCCAGAATGTTCTTCAAGCCATCGCGAACGACTGTGGTCGGGTGACATCGCACACTGCCATCCATAAGAATTTCAACTTCTTTCGGGAACATGAAGTCCAAGAATGACTGTGAATGGTCTCCAAGTGGCCGAACGTAACTATTTCCGATCAGTGATCGGTTCATTTGGAGCAGAGGACTCATTCCATTCAATGTAAACAGAGCTAACACGGTTATGGAAGCATCACTGGTTTCCACAGTGCCTTGTTGACAAATGTGGTCCGTAGCTTCGTGGGATCTGCGCCACACTCTAACGCCAACATGAGCTCTTACCAACAGAAATAATGGCTCATCTCACCAGGTCATGGTTCTCCTGTCGTCCAGGACCCAACCGACATCGTCGAATCCAGAAGGTGCACTGCAGGCGATGTCGTGCTGCTAGTAAAGGTACCTGCATCAGTCATCTGCTGCCATAGACCATTAACGCGAAATTTCGGCGCAGTGTCCTAGCAGATACGTCCATCGTACGTCCCATTGACTTCTGCTGTCATATCACAGCTAGTCTTTTAGTAATGACAATGTGTTGGCACTGACATCTCTATGCAAACGCCAGTACCTCGGTACGTAAGTGCAGACCGTCGGCCACTGCGTTGTCCGTGGTGAGACGTAATGTGTGAAATACGGTGTTCCCAGCTCACTCTTAACACTGGGGATCTCGGAATACTGAATTCCCCAATCATTTCCGAAATGAGACGTCCCATGTATCTAACTTCAGCTAACATTCCATTTTAAAATTCTGTTTGTTCCAGTCGTGTGGCCATTATCACGTCAGAAACGTTTTCACATTAATCACCTGAACATAAATGAGAGCTCCGCCGATGCACTGCCCTTTTGTAGCTTGTGTACGTGGTACTACTATCATCTGTATATGTCCATGTCGCTGTCCCATGACTTTTGTCACCTGACCGTAAACATTTCAGATTTCTATTATTATAGTGACCAATATTCCATATGTAGGTGGACGCGAACAAAATATTTCCACACTCAGAGGAGAAATCTCATGAGAACGTCCTGTTGTTTTAATGATTGCTACTCCAATTCGCGTGTCATATCCGTAGCACTCTTCCCATATTTCCCGGTAATACAAAACGAGATGCCCGTGTTTGAGGTTTTTCCAAGTCCTCCGTCAATCAAATCGGACATGGTTCCCAAACAACACAGAAATACTCTAGTGGTGGGCGGGCGAGCGACGTGTAAGCAGTCTTTAGTAGACCTATTGTATTTTTTAAGTGTTCTGCCAATAAATCACAGTCTCTGCTTTACTTTCACCTTAACATTATCAATGAGATAGTTCTAATATAAGTTATTCGTAATTGTAATCTTCAAGTATTTATCTGAATGTACAGCCTTTTGATTTTGTGATTTATCGTATAATCGAAATTTATCGGATTCCACATAGTAGCATGTGGGTGACTCAACACTTTTCATTATTCAGAGTCAACTGCCACTTTTGGCACCGTACATGGATCTTGTCTAAACCATTTTGCAATTAGTTTTAGTTATCTCATGACTTTACAGGGCGGTAAATGAAGGCATAGTCTGCAAACAGTCTATGAGAGTGATTCAGACTGTCTACTAAATCATTTATATATGTATCAACAACTGGGACTATACTCCGTAAACATACAATCTGATTAGAAATCGCTTGTGAGAACGGTGTCAAAAGCCTTCTGGAAACATAAGAATGTGGAATCAATTCGACATCTGTTGTCGATAACATTCATTATTCCGTAGGAATAAAGAGCTAGTTCTGTTTCACAACAACTGTATTTTCCGAATCTGTGTTGGCTATTATGTGAATAAACTTGAGGAAACTCATAATTTTCGAACAAAAAGTATATATTCCAAAATCCTACTGCTGACCGACGTTAGCGATACAGGCCTGTAATTTAGCAGATTTCTCCTGTTTCCTTCGTTAGGCACTGGTGCGATTTGAGCAACATCCCAATCTTTAGGTAAGAATCTTTCGAAGAGTGAGTGGTTGTAAGTGACTGCGAAGTCTGGAGCTATTGTAGCAGCATACTCTAAAAGTAAGGTGACTTGTGTACAGTCTGGACCAAAGGCCTTGCCTTTATAAGTAATTTAAGCTATTTCTCTAAGCCGAGGATATCTGCATCTAAGTAATTCATGTTGCCATTAGATTTTGATTCGAATCCTACAATATTTACTTCGTCTTCTTTGGTGAAGGAATTTCGGAAAACCGTTTTTAGTAACTGCTTTAGTGGCGTTGTCATGAGTAAAAAAATGGTTCAAATGGCTCTGAGCACTATGGGACTTAACATCTAAGGTCATCAGTCCCCTATAACTTAGAACTACTTAAACCTAACTAACCTAAGGACTTCACACACATCCATGCCCGAGGCAGGATTCGAACCTGCGACCGTAGCGGTCATGTCATGATTAACATCACCATGAGTGAAAGTACTGATTGTATCTTGTCGGTGGAATACTTTATATATGAGCTAAATCTCTTTGGGTTTTCTGCCAGATTTCGAGACAGAGTTTCACTGGAGAAATTATGAAAAGCATCTCTCATCCAAGACTACGCTAAATGTCAAGCAACTCTACAACTTTGCGAAGCTTGGGGTTTTTGTGTTCTTTTAAATGTGTCACGCTTTTTTCATTGCTTCTGCAGCAGCGTTCTGATCTGTTTTGTGTACCATGGTGGGTCAGTATCATTGAACCCTTGCGCGATCGACAGCTCGCGCGACGTATTCTGAAATACAATCTTTGTCGTGAAGGGGTCTTCGTGGCAAGTTTGCCGCAAGAGCCGTTTAGGCTGTCTTCCAGGAGAAACAGTATGTGAAGCAGAAGGATAAGCGAAGGTCAGCGGGGCAAAGGGCCGGCTGTTTGCTCTCCCGCCCGAATGACTTCCAAGTTGGTGTGGCTGAGCATCTTCTGGACAAGAGGGACCAGCGCCGGAAACGTAAGAGGACACCTTACTCCTTTGTCGGACCAGGTCTGGAAGCAAGTGGTGGGTCGTCATTATCCATACATCGAATGGCCTCTCCAAGTTTTTGCACTGTTTGTCCTCGCTCAGCAGCAATGTGTGTTCGATGGGCTACTTTTAGTTCGCTGTTTCGGTGCCGAGACCTCGCGTCATTCGTAAAGACTGATCTTGCTCTCCGTTACGAGCGTGAGAACTGTGGTTCCCTCACTTTCTACGTGCGTTTGTGCACTGCTGCTTCTATATCAGATTTGGCTCAGCTTCCTGTTGTTGTTGTTCTCTGTTCCTGTGTGTTGCCAGGCGATTTGAGGAGCGTCATTCTCGCATAAAAACATAGTATCTTCCATTTAAAACACAATAGATTCCATTTGGTACCTGTCATAGTGTTGTCATTTTATGGTGTGTTTTGAACTACTGTTTTTTTTGTATATTGCTTTAATGTTTAATACGTCTTTATTTAGGGCGTTCAAAGTATTTATTTTTATTTGTTTATTTATCTGCTTATTTTTGAGCCCGCAAATCTCATTGCATGTATTATAGTGCGTTATACTTCCAAGCCAAGCTTTTGTTTACATAGGTGAGCTTCATCGACCAACCGTTCGCTGCTTCCTTCCGCCTGTGCTATCTGCCCCGCGCGATGGTTAAGTATTTACCGCTTACGCCTCTTGGGGCGAAGCTGAATGTCGATTGGGCGTAGAACTTCTTCATTATCAGGTGTTAAGTGGGAGTGGTTACCTTGGCCAGTTATCTTATTATCTTTTATCGACCCTTCATAAATATTTTGTCTACGTTACCAGTGTCTAACGTGATGACTTAAGTTTTTACTCATTTCACTTAAAAATTACTTCTCAGTTCATCAGGGTATAAATGTGTTTTTGTGCCGTAGGGCGTGTTCCAACTGGTTGCATACAAAAGGGCTGTGGTGAGCAACGTATCGGGCCTGTCCTAAGTAATTGGTGGTCCGTTCGTCCGGACAACATTTCCCGGCGTATGGTGGTATCATTTGAAGGAGATTAATTTGTTTTTCCCCCTTTTAAGTAAATCCTCTTTCGGTAAACTTGAACCATTTTAGTCAAAGATATTCTACAGATATTCGTGGCTTGCCTGTATTAAAGACCGTTTTCTTAGAATCTTTGAAGAGATTGTTACCTAACTGCAGTTCCTGAAATATTCTCTTACTGATACTGGCCGTAAATATTTCAAAAATAGTAAACAGTGGCACAGAAAACCTGTATATTTTGAAAAAAGAATAACATTTGTTGTAAATTGAGATTTACAAGAAATGTTATTCTTTTTTCAGAATTTTCGTTCTTCATGTTCTTACGAATGACTTCTTTGAGGGTTGAGAGCAAGTATTTGAATTAACACTATTATGTTTTGTTTTAATACTCATGTGTGAAGTTGATGTTTCGAAAGTTTTTCTGATATTTTATGTATGTACTTATGTCATAATTCCTGTAACACTGATGTATATGTTATTTCGATTCTTTTGTAAAGCCGGCATTACCACAAATGTTTTCTGTATTGTTATGTTCTTTAATGATGTATTTTGTACCTTTATAATTGTATTCTTATGTTGTAAATTTATAATTGTATAGACACCAGTTCTTCAAATTAAGTTACATTTCACTGCACACATTTCTGTTGGTCATAGTATATGCACAATATGTGAGAAGTTGGAACTGTTAGTGTTTGCATGTGCGTTAATAATTCAGCAAGGGACTGGTTAACAGCACTGCTGGTTCTAAGCACGATTCCAAAAACTTTGTGAGTGCACAAGTGGTGTTTATGGACTTGCTATATCGTCCGCAAGACACTTGGATGGTGATTGGGCACCTGCACAGTCGCACAAATGGCTGCTGGCCATCTCTACAAGGACTGCAGTGAATCTGCACCTCCGGTGGCCCACCAATACCATACTCTCTACCAGGACTAAAGTGGGTCTGCTCTGTGATGACCTACCTACCAATATTCTTCAAAACATCGACTGAGTCGGCTGTGGGTTTGCTCTGTTGTGGCCCATTACCTGTCTGCATGTCAAGAGTCAGCACTGTCTTTCCGTTGGAATGACAACACTACTTCTTCAAGACTGCATGGAAATCCACTACTACTGTGTGCATTTTCTTTTACTGCTCAGACTTTGTGCATAAAATTGTAATTAATACTGTGATCAATGATCAAGACTGTCTTTATGGACTGTGAGAAAATTTTAGATTTTGACCAACATTGTATCAATAAGTGTGTGCATTTGATATCTTTGTTATTGTAATTAAAAAAATTTTTTTTTCAAATCGGTATTGGTCACGGCCCAAAACAATTTGTAAAATTTTTTGTGGGGAGCATGGGGGCTATGTAAGTAGGCGGTTTAGGTTTTTATGATGGTAACGCCACGTAGCGCTCTAAATGAAAATCACTGACTGTGCTGTGTGAAGGCTGTGGTTGGTTTGCATTGTTGGAGTATATGCTATTGTAGTGTTGGGCCGTTGGCTGTTAACAGCGCGTAGCGTTGCGCAGTTGGAGGTGAGCTGCCAGCAGTGGTGGATGAGGGGAGTGAGATGACGGAGTTTTGAGAGTGGATGATCTGGACAGAGACTAAATTTGTAAGACTGGATGTCATATATTATGACTTTTCAACACCTTTTAGGTAAATACATTGTTTGTTCTCTATCAAAATCTTTCATTTGCTAATTAGGCCTATCAGTAGTTAGTGCCTTCAGTAGTTTGAATCTTTTATTTAGCTGGCAGTAGTGGTGCTCACTGTATTGCAGTAGTTCGAGTAAGGAAGATTTTTGTGAGGTAAGTGATTTGTGAAAGGTGTAGGTTAATGTTAGTCAGGGCCATTCATTTGTAGGGATTATTGAAAGTCAGATTGCGTTGCGCCAAGAACATTGTGTGTCAGTATAAGCACAGTCATGTATAATTTTTCTAAGGGGACGTTTCAAGCGGATCGCCGTATTGTGCACCAAGCACATCGTAACCCCAGTTCTTCTGTGGCCGCCATCCGAGATCAAGTAACGGACTTATTGCAGAATTATGTGTCATCCCGTACCCTTGGTTGGAGAGTAGCAGCCGGACTAAGGAACTACCGTCCCACGCATAGCCTGTTGTCAAACTGCAACATAGATTGCTGCGTTTTGAGTGCTACTGTGACTGGGAAATATGAATTGCTGGCGAATGGCGTCGCCTTGTGTTCAGAGATGTACTGTGACTCTGCGCTATCTCAGAGGAACACAGCCGGCGCGTGTGGTGACCACGTGAGGAGTGGTCCCATTCTGTCAAAGTCCAAGAGAGGCACAGCGGTGTTATTCCTGGTGTCATGGTACAGGAGACCTTCACGTATGAGTTTCGGTCACGGGTGTTAGTGACTGAGGCGACTTTGACGGCACAGCGGTGTTTTACAAACGTCCTGCGTCGTCGTGTTACCAATCCCCTTCAACGTGGTTCACTTCTTTTGCCAGGAGGTAAAGGATGATTATAATTTAAGTTAAACTTTCAAACCGTTGTAGAAATAACACCATTGGTCAGATTGACGTCAAATTGCAATGGAATATTATCAGGGAATGGGGGAAACGTATGGTAGAAGAAAAATAGATAGTTACAAAATGTTGCAATAGTTGGCGCTGTAAGTATCATAATTTAGTAGTGGTCGACTACGAATGACAAATTCATCATACAACAATGCTTATGGTGAACGTTTGACGTTAAACAAACTGTACTGCTCAGTGTGCATGGGTGTATAGGTGTGATACTGTTACTTATGTAAGCCCATCCTCCACAGCAAGGTCATATCACATCGGATGGGAAAATAGTCCTGAGGCCAAAAACCGCATAAAAAGCATCAATCACATCGGTTTTTAATTATCCTGAGACCAAAAGCTACATAAGAAGTATGAATCAAAATCAAATCGGACTATTAATTTCCGTGTGACTGGCGCAAAACATGTTCAATATGCTGTCCACCGTTTTCTGCAACAAGTTGAAATCGAGAAACAGTATGTTCCACAAATGATCAAAGTGTTTCCGGGATCACGTTTAGAATGTGTTGCGCAATGCCTGCCTTCAGTGCTTTACCTAACACGTTCCACATCATTACGCAGTGTCGTATTCATGATCTATGGAACAAGTACTAATCTAATCTAATATAATCTAGCTAAATGTGCAATCGGAGCACTGAACATAACATCTTTTAGGTAGCCCCACAGCCAAAAGTCACAAGGATTAAGATCAGGTGATCGCAACGGATAGTCTGTAGGGAAATGGCGGCAGATAATTATAGCATTTCCGAAATGGCGCTTCAGCAGCTGCATAACTGGATTTGGAATGTGCGGGGGTGCACCAACTTGCATAAAAGTTATTCCATCCGCACATGCAGCCTCTTGGTGAGGTGGAATGACGTGGTTGCGCAAAAGACTCTCATAGCGCTTACCAGTGGCAGTACAGGTAACGGGCCCAGAAGCAACTGTCTCTTCGGAAAAATATGGCCCTATGATAAATGATGCCGTAAACCCGAACCACACAGTAACCTTTTCGGGATGAAGTGGTACTGGTTGATTTGAGTGTCGATTTTCCGTTGCCAATATTCGGCAATTCTATGTTTTGACATATTCTGTGAGATGGAAGTGGGCTTCGTCTGTCCACAAAATCTCCCGCGGCCAGTCATTGTCCACTTCCATGCGAGCAAGAAATTCTAAAGCAAAGGTCTCTCTTGCTGGCACGTCAACAGGAAGCAACTCGTGCACATGGGTAATTTTGAGAGGATAGCAAAGAAGGATGTTTCGTAGCATTTTACGCACCGTGCTCACGGGTATGTCCAATGTTTGGGCAATTCTCCGTGCACTACACGTTTGCACACCACCTCTCGTCTGCTCCGGCATTGTTGTGGCCACTGTTTCCACTGACGTCGAATCGTTTCGTCCCTCTATTAGGCTGCACACTACAATAACCCGTCTTTACGAATTTCCGAATCATTTCCTCCAGACCCACGGCAGTCATCGGACCAATGCCTTTTTTCAAACCCTTCAGTGTCCGGAATTTCTGCAGAGCAACGAGTGCACATTCTTGCTATACAAGCAGAACATGACCCTGCATTGAGACAGTCATGGCAAACGTCGCAGACACGAAAGGAGCAAATGCCGTGTACCCGGCGTGTTTATACCATCTTCAATGGGGCGTGCACATGACAGGTGTTTTCATTTAGCTATTCTGACACATACAGCGCCATCTATTCATCAATTTTCACACTAGTTTTTTTTCTTCTACCGTAGGTTTTTTCCCTTCTCCGTTAATATTCCGTTGCAATTTGACGTCATTCTGACCAGTGGTGTTATTTCTGCAGCATTTTGAAAGTTTAACTGTATTTATAATTACCATTTATACTACGAATCATCAGGAACTTCATGGGGATGAGTTTCCTAATCACCTCGTGTTTGACTGTAGATTTGTGACCAAAAAGAAATTTCGTCATGAGTTACTCTCACAGGAAAAAAATCCCGTATCATAAAAGGCCAACAGACACAGTCAGCGTCCTGTAAATATGCACTGTTTGTCTGAAAGAAATCTGCGTACTTCAGTCAGTTAGTAACTTGTGTGGAATAACTGGTGGGATACTTGTTGATCCTTGTTTTGGGAAAATGTTGGATGGATAAAGGTATGCTTATTTCTAGGGGGACGAAGTACCATTATTGGTTGAGGATTTTATCTGATGTGTCCACAAGAAGACACGGAACGCAGTCTACTTACAGGAGTGCCAAGTTGCCTTCCACTCAGGCTTTAAAAATGGCACATTTGCAAACGACTATTTTACGCATCCTTCTTATATCGCGCAAGTAGATCCGAAGCCGACAACCATCTGCTAAACGTGGATGTGAGCAGACAAACCCCTCCACAGGGCAGAAAGTTAGCATCACAGGACAGTACAGGACAGTGCCTGAAGAGAGCGTCTCAGGACTCATCTAAAGTAGCCGCAAAGAAGAACTGGACAGTAAACAAGTGATGCAAGCCGTCTTTAACGGGCTACTGGAGTGTAAAAAGATATAAATACACATCAGTGCCACACACAGTCTTAATATTCTAATTAAGTACTGTGAAAATCCTTTCAATAAATCATTGCACATTGTTGCTAATCTGCATCGCCGTCTATTTTTGGCAGACATGTTGCATAACTCCATTTGACGCGGCGACGAAGCTGTGTAGTTTCTGCGAAGAGGTCAGCCACCTCATGTTAGTAACTTATTTCAGTGGAAGTGATTTCTCTTTGTGCCACACGTTTTACGCTAAGAGCATCTGGTGAATACAAAATTGCGCTATTACAGCACTAAAACCGGCTATAAGAGCGTGCATTGTAAGATCTGTGGGAAAGTTATTGTTTTAGACTTCAATAAAAATTTTGATTTATTCTCGTTAACAATGAATATGCTGCGCAAAACAGAAGTACCTATTTCAAAATATGGTAGTCATCTGTTCTGTTACACAGAAAATAATATAATACAATACTGCCAACGAATGGTTCTCTCTGATTCGCGCGAAATCGATTACTAATTTTCTTTTGCTTTTTTTGTGGAGTGTGTAGTTTTCTTGATATGTAGATCCCTCAGATGAGGAATCATGTATTTACCAAAGAAGATGTAACAAGCGCAACTCTCATTACATGCGTAATACCTACGGTTGTTTAGCCTTGTAAATTACTGATCTTTCTCCCTGGTCGCTCTTGACATAGGGCCACCTAAGAAAACATTTGAAAATCACTCAAGAGCTACTGCAGATGACGGCTTAATGCCCATCTACATTCTGTGACAAATGTATAATATGGAATCGTCTCTGGACTAGTTCCTGCACAAGACAACGTAGGATTCACGATTGCCTCTGGCACGAGCCTGAGATGTGCTCTGGAGCGCGCTCAGAAACCTCGGCAGAGAAGTCATAAAACGTCTCCAGGAGGAACTGGAGCGACCGAGGTTAGTGGAGCTGAAGTGGTCCAGATAAGCCCTGGTGGTGCAGCCAAGTTGCGCTCGTGCCGCCCAAGTCCACCAGAACAACTAAGCTGCCTAAAGCTGTCTACAGTCCCGACAGGTCTGTACACGGCGCACAGAAAGTAGACACGCACGAAGGTCACACCGTTGCAGAGAGTACAGTACGAGGAGCAACCCAGCTCCGCTTCGCGTCAAAGAGAGCGAAACAGCTAAAAAATTCGTTTTAATTCCATTAATAGTACTATGGCTTAAGAGTCCATTTCCTTCAATCTGCCTACAATAGAAAATATTTTTTCTTTTTTTTTGGAAAAACCAGTTAACCAATTTCTTAATTTATTTAATATTGCGTTCGTAGTAATAGCACACTTCCATGAAATTTTAAGAAATAAGGGATTGGCTGACGTTTGAAACAAAGACAAAGTTTTTTCGTGTTTTCTGGATCACGTTTTTGTAATATCTAATGATTAAATTAAAATACAAAATGGACTATTGCTCCTTGAGGACACGTCCGAGGAGTAATTAAGCCAAATTTCAGGAAGATACCTTCATTAGTGTGTCCACAATCCTATCCATCGGCTTCAAATACACTGTCTTTGGATGAATTATTCCTCGGGCATATCCGCAAGGAATAAGAAGATACTTTTATAAGCTATTCTTAGTTATTACAAAAAACATGAATAATTCACAAGAGAAAACTGCATATTCGTTTAAAACAGACACGTTTTCCTATATTGTCAAATTTAGAAAAAAAAGAAAAGACACTGTGCTATTACTCAGTGTGAAATGTCTTATGTACTATGAAAATTCGTTTTTGCTTTCAGATAATATTTGCAGATTGCAGGACTTCTATCATGGACACACCTCAGTTTGGACAGAGCAGCTTTAACTCCTCGGAAGTGTGTTACTGATGGCATAATTTCTTGAAGAGGTTCCGAAATTATTGTCCAAGTATCAGTAAATAATATGCAAAAAGATTTACGCTGATTACTGTATTTCATATCCCAAAGAAAAAAATCTTAGGGAATGGACCCTTCAGTGGACAGCCTTGTAGTCGCTTTCAATTGTCAGGTTGGATAAATAACACCCACCAAACACTTTAATTTGTCGACATTCCGTACTGTTTCCTATTTCTGCGAATTCTCTCATAGTAACACAGTATTTAGTGATACATCTCAGCTAGTCCGATACAGTGTGAGCAGTCTGTCAGTAACAAACTGAGATCAGTGGGTTTTTGTTGCGTGGAGGGTGTAGTCAGTACGCGTTACTACTCGTACATCTAGTTGGATAAGGAAGTGTCTTAATAGCAGCAGTCATACAGTTTGCCCTTCTTTACAAACTGTCCTGTGGCACACCGTACAGTGACGGGACGTCTCCGTTTCTCTTCGATACCTCGGCAAAATGACAGTTTACAAGGTAATTTCTGTATTATTACAGGAATTCTTGTAATTCTGGGAAAACGTCGAAGAAATTATTTATGCTTCCTGTATTCCACACTTCGCAACTGTTCCGCATTATTGTTTGTTCGATGTGAATGGCAGTGTATTCAGTTTTCCCACATCAATTTTTTTCATATTGCTCTTCAACAGAATGTAATGTAGTTGACAGACATTCAGAGATATACATCAGCTCACTATATCTCTCATGGTGCCTTCAGAAATTTACTCGAAACTGTGTATATTTGATATTCACATTACGATCAGCTTCTGTTACGTAGGTGTGTGTAAATGTAGAAATAATGAATACAAAATATTTGTTTTCTTGTTGAAGAAAACTAAATTTATAATTGGAAATGTAAGTAAGCACAGCAGAGACTAAAAGTTGCTTTCAGTTGTGGCACCTGCAAGTCGCGGGAATTCTGGAAACAAAATGATCTTTTTAGACTTTTGATTTAATGGACATAACCCACAAACTGCAACAACAACACTGGTCTCTGTGACAAGAAACATTAAATTAATTCCATTAACTGTCATTTCATGCAATTAGTATAAGAATTATAGCTTATAGTTTCAAGAGCAGTAGCGAATGAATGTAAATATGTAGGCTCTGAATGATGCAGAGCCACCTGAATTTGGTTTTTCTACCCATCTCGATGCAATAATCCACTCAACTATAGCAAGTGCGCAACGTATGGAGATACGGATTCTCGAGGTGAACAATGAAATAAGAACTCTGTGAAGTATCTACGTTACGTCAACAAATATCATCTGAGTTGTCAACAGACGAGATTAAAGTATATGAGATGCAGCAGCCACTGTAGAAAGATATTGCTAACATTTACAGAAGTTGGTAGAAAGGTATAATGGTACCAGGACTTCAAGGACACTTTCCATCAAGCCATCGCACAGTAACTGAAGCATTGTAACACACGATTGAAAAGAAAATAGTTCAATCCCATGCTGACAGAGGTCGATGTTTGGTGGATTGTTGAGGTCTCAAGGGGAGACTACGATAACGATATTTAGTGTAGTCCCACAGCCCCGTACAGAATTGGCGTAGAGGCGTAGAGGAGCAGATGCAAGAAATCAGAATCGTTTTAGGCAAGGTCCTGGTGGAGGTGGTTTGCCATTGCCTTCCTCAGAACTGTTGGGAAGTATCCTGTGCGTGTTTCTGTTTCGTGTTGATGACTGTGAAGAGTACGATGATCTGTGTTCCTCGTAAGTCGGATGTTTCTTGACATTTATAACACCTGATAATGGTTTAAGGCTGGATTATGGATCGTGTAATCAAACGTATCATAGTATCCAATGGCGGTTAGATCTTTCCGAAAGTTTTATACGACTGTGACTCCACACGAAGGAAAAATCAATTTGCTAAACCTAATACATGTATACAGACTCGTTTCACCTAGTGAAAGTAACTGTCATGGAATTGCCACTTTCTTAGACGATCACCAACGCTGAATGTTTATATAAAACTTCATTTGATTGTACACTCCTGGATATGGAAAAAAGAACACATTGACACCGGTGTATCAGACCCACCATACTTGCTCCGGACACTGCGAGAGGGCTGTACAAGCAATGATCACACGCACGGCACAGCGGACACACCAGGAATCGCGGTGTTGGCCGTCGAATGGCGCTAGCTGCGCAGCATTTGTGCACCGCCGCCGTCAGTGTCAGCCAGTTTGCCGTGGCATACGGAGCTCCATCGCAGTCTTTAACACTGGTAGCATGCCGCGACAGCGTGGACGTGAACCGTATGTGCAGTTGACGGACTTTGAGCGAGGGCGTATAGTGGGCATGCGGGAGGCCGGGTGGACGTACCGCCGAATTGCTCAACACGTGGGGCGTGAGGTCTCCACAGTACATCGATGTTGTCGCCAGTGGTCGGCGGAAGGTGCACGTGCCCGTCGACCTGGGACCGGACCGCAGCGACGCACGGATGCACGCCAAGACCGTAGGATCCTACGCAGTGCCGTAAGGGACCGCACCGCCACTTCCCAGCAAATTAGGGACACTGTTGCTCCTGGGTTATCGGCGAGGACCATTCGCAACCGTCTCCATGAAGCTGGGCTACGGTCCCGCACACCGTTAGGCCGTCTTCCGCTCACGCCCCAACATCGTGCAGCCCGCCTCCAGTGGTGTCGCGACAGGCGTGAATGGAGGGACGAATGGAGACGTGTCGTCTTCAGCGATGAGAGTCGCATCTGCCTTGGTGCCAATGATGGTCGTATGCGTGTTTGGCGCCGTGCAGGTGAGCGCCACAATCAGGACTGCATACGACCGAGGCACACAGGGCCAACACCCAGCATCATGGTGTGGGGAGCGATCTCCTACATTGGCCGTACACCACTGGTGATCGTCGAGGGGACACTGAATAGTGCACGGTACATCCAAACCGTCATCGAACCCATCGTTCTACCATTCCTAGACCGGCAAGGGAACTTGCTGTTCCAACAGGACAATGCACGTCCGCATGTATCCTGTGCCACCCAACGTGCTCTAGAAGGTGTAAGTCAACTACCCTGGCCAGCAAGATCTCCGGATCTGTCCCCCATTGAGCATGTTTGGGACTGGATGAAGCGTCGTCTCACGCGGTCTGCACGTCCAGCACGAACGCTGGTCCAACTGAGGCGCCAGGTGGAAATGGCATGGCAAGCCGTTCCACAGGACTACATCCAGCATCTCTACGATCGTCTCCATGGGAGAATAGCAGCCTGCATTGCTGCGAAAGGCGGATATACACTGTACTAGTGCCGACATTGTGCATGCTCTGTTGCCTGTGTCTATGTGCCTGTGGTTCTGTCAGTGTGATCATGTGATGTATCTGACCCCAGGAATGTGTCAATAAAGTTTCCCCTTCCTGGGACAATGAATTCACGGTGTTCTTATTTCAATTTCCAGGAGTGTATTAGGTACTAAGGACGCCGGAGCCGGCCGCTGGTGGCCGAGGGGTTCTAGGCGCTTCAGTCTGGAGCTGCGCGACCGCTACGGTCGCAGTTTCGAATCCTGCCTCGGACATGGATGTGCGTGGTGTTAAGTCCCATTGTGCTCAGAGCCATTCGAACTAAGGACGCCGGAAGTTTTTTAAATAGCGATGTACCAAACTGTCGATAAATTGTCTGATACCGATGCTAACTATTTATCGGAGGTAAGATATTAGTTCATCAAACCAAGTGATCCCTGCTCTACTTTTTTTGTAGATATTTGATCCATACGACCTTACATCTATCCCATGTGATTCTTATTTGAAACAAATTTCTTCTTTTGAGACATTATTATTTTGATATTAATTTCTTTCGTAATAAAGGTCTATAACTGTCGATTTCCATGTAATTTTTTTTCCAGAAATTGTCTTCTTATCGGCAAAAAGCAATCTTTCTATATCTATCAAAAGAATAAAAATTAAAGAGAGGCCCAATTACACTACATATATAACAGTCCTTCTATGTTATAAATATAATTAACTTGTGAACAACGTTGGCATTTTTAGAGGTCAACGTAGTGTGTTTGTTAATTGTTGGCTGAAGGCTACGATAATCAAAACTTGTCTGCTTTCAAATGCGAACAAGAATTATCAGTTTAATAAACGAGTTGTCTTCAAAAAGTTCTGAATTGGTCCAAAAGTCACTTAACTTCTATTTTTGTAACTGAATCTTTTTCCTACGAATAGCCTATTTTTCTCTATTGTAAGGGTTACAGTAAGTTCGAGTAAATATTTCTAAGTGTATGGTATTATGAGTTTCACTAAAAACTGAAATATACTTTCGTTCTATGTGTTTGAGGTAGAGCAAACCAAATCAGTAGTTTGGCGCACAGTCTATGTCGAGTTTCGACGCGTCCACCATTAATTTAAAATGTTTCCTCTTCAATTATTCCTGTCATTTTGGTTCCTTTCACAAATAATGTCTGGTATTTACGCAAGTTGTTACGAATAACCAATGCGGTTGACACACGCGAGTATCGATGGTCATTACGCTCACCGATCTTTACTGAGTGAGACGCGCAACTTCTCTTGCCCTCCAAGAGGAACCAGTCACGGTAAAGGTGATGTAAACAACTCCACCGGTTTTTCTGAAGGAAGTGTGGGACTGTAGCGAGTATGACGGAGTTTTCCTCTTGCCTGCTGGCTGGTCACAGCACAGGAAAACGGTTCAGGCGTTCGCTATGTGTTCCACGTCTGTTACAAATTGGACGTGGGGATTTCCGGATATACGAACTTTCTGTGTAGTCGGAAGTGGTTATTCAGGCTGATTCATAATGGTTCGGCATGACAGACACTCACAGCTGTTGTCACCGGAATAATAGTGGACTGGAGTTTAAACATCGAGTTAATAAATTTGTAAAGGGAGAAAGTGCAATCGTGCTATTCTGATAGTACCATTATTCTCTGAACCGAGCTAATAGTATTCTCCAATAACTCCAGATGGTTGACTTAAGAGTTTCGTGTACTAGCTAGATGCATGTGCTTGCCCAGACTTTTTTAAAACCTTATAGTGATTACGATTGTAGTTTTAGACTATGTCTCATTGTGTGTTTCATTTGCTGTAATACCGGTCACTGTTGCCTGCCTTTATAATAACTGTTGTCGTGATGGCCTTGTAAGCTGGTCATCGGAGTCACAGTCAGTTTGCTCTTACCAGAGCAAATAGTCAATTGACTGGGATCAATGTATTTGACTGATGATCCTGGATTGTCTGTAACATCGTAAAAGCAGATTATTGTGAATGAGTGGTGACTGCTCTTGGAGCTAAAAAAATTACTATTGGTCCTTACTTAGTTAAATCATTTTACGTGTAACATATTGTCGCTTGATATTTTGTCAAGCTGTTTGATCCCACTGGAAAGTTCCTTGTTAAGACTCACAGTTTTATTTGTTATATTCATAACATAATTCTTTGGCGCAGTATGTCACCCTCTGTACTAAACTTGGTAATTGTGCGTTAATTTAAGTTTCCTTCTAAAGTATAGCTTTTTCTGACATTTCATTCCTTGTATAATCCTTATTTGGGATTATACCGTGTTCTTGTTCATGTGATAGTACTTAGCGTGATCAGACATTTTAAAAAATTCTTTTCGTTAAACTTTTGGTAAGTGTCTTAAAAGACTTATGAGTAAAACCTTATGGTGTTCCTGGCAAAAAAATTTATCCCTGGCAGTTTCCACTGCAATTCGTCTGCGTTCCCCTTACCAGCAACTTTCTGTATTCCGTATCATAACTGAATTTAATACTATGAATAAGTGATAAATCTTCATTTAGTACAGTTTATTTGAAAGGATGGGTAACAAACGCCGATTACCTACACTTCATAACTCAAAACAGAGGAACAGTTTATAGAACTTTGAATAATGCAAGTTCGATGAATCGATAATCGATATACCAACAGCATACTATCGATGTTGACTATCAGTAGTATTTGAAATAGTGCGTTCTCAATATATCGAATTAACGTCTGTACTAGGTATCACAAATGCCTGATTCCGCTTTTTATTCTCAGGAGACCGATGTTAACGTCCGTACTAGGTATCACTAATGTATGATTCCGCTTTTTATTCTCAGCAGACCGATGAGGTAAACAAGAAACAACCGAACTAAAATTAATATTTTTTATTACTGCAGCGTACATTATCCCGTACAGGAAGTGAAATACGAGGGTGAGTCAAATGATGACCTTTTTTTTTTTTAAATATCACTTATTGTACAGAAGTGGTACAACGCTGTATCACTTTTCAACATAATCTCCCACACGCTCAATGCAAGTCATCCAGCGCTTACAAAGTGCATAAATTCCTTTAGAAAAAAATTCTTTTGCTAGTCGGCGCAACCACTCACGCACCGTGTGGCGTACCTCTTCATCAGAACGGAACTTCTTTCCTACCATTGCGTCTTTGAGTGCTCCAAACATATGGAAATCACTTGGGGCAAGGTCTGGTGATTATGGTGGATGAGGAAGACACTCTAAATGCAGGTCTGTGATTGTTGCAACTGTTTCGTCCCCAGTAACGATTCTTGCAAGGAAGCCATCACCTTCTCGTTCACAGCGCCAAAGAAGTTCTTCTCAAGCATCAACACGTCGTTCTCTCATTTCAGGAGTCAGCTGCCGCGGCACCCATCTTGCAGACACTTTGTGGAACTGCAGCACATCACGCACAGTGTGGTGTGCTGACCCATAACTAATCTGCAAACATGTTGCAATGTCATTCAGTTTTCCTTTACTACGGCTTCAACTGCTGCAATGTTCTGTCGAGTCACAACTCGTAGTTCCTGACCTGGACGAGGAGCACCTTCCACTGAAGTCACACCATTTGCGAACTTCGTACTCCATTCGAGGACTTGCTTCTGTGACAAACATGCATCATCACACTGAACCTTCATTCGTCGATCAATTTCAGTAGGTTTCACACATTCACTACGCAAAAACCAAATAGCAGAAAGCTGTTCAAAAACGGTTCAAATGGCTCTGAGCACTATGGGACTTAACATCTGAGGTCATCAGTCCCCTAGAACTTAGAACTACTTAAACCTAACTAACCTAAGGACATCACACACATCCAAGCCCGAGGTAGGATTCGAACCTGACACTGTAGCGGTCGTGTGGTTCCAGACTGAGGCGCCTAGAACCGCTCGGCCACACTGGCCGGCCAGAACGCTGCTCTTCCCTGGTGCAACTCGCAAGTGGGGCGGCCATATTTATACTGATACTGCGACGGTATGTGTGTATCTGCACTATGCTGCCGCCTACAGGCCATTCTGCACGCTGTTTGTAGCACGCTTACCAACTTACAGGATAACGGCGCGAAATTTCGATTTGTTATTACAAGTTTAAGGTTTTCATTTGACTCACCTTATACATATACATCTACATTTATACTCCGCAGGCAACCCAACGGTGTTTGGCGGAGGGCACTTTAAGTGCCACTGTCATTACCTCCCTCTCCTGTTCCAGTCGCGTATGGTTCGCGGGAAGAACGACTGCCGGAAAGCCTCCGTGCGCGCTGTAATTTTACATTCGTGATCTCCTCGGGAAGTATAAGTAGGAGGAAGCAATATATTCGATACTTCATCCAGAAACGCACCCTCTCGAAACCGGGACAGCGAGCTTCACCGCGATGCAGAGCGCCTCTCTTGCAGAGTCTGCCACTTGAGTTTGCTAAACATCTCCGTGTTTGTTCCGCTATCATATAACCATACAATAAAGGATACTTCTTTCTATGTATTCGTAATACATTACATTTGTCTATGTTAAAGGTCAGTTGCCACTGCCTGCACCAAGTGCCTATCCGCTGCAGATCTTCCTGCATTTCGCTGCAACTTTCTAATGCTGCAACTTCTCTGTATACTACAGGATCATCCGCGAAATGCCGCGTGGAACTTCCGACACTATCTACTAGGTCATTTATATAGATTGTGAAAAGCAATGGTCCGATAACACTCCCTTGTGGCACGCCAGAGGTTACTTTAACGTCTGTTGACGTCTCTCCATTGAGAACAACGTGCTGTGATTTGTTAGCTAAAAACTCTTCAATCCAGCCACACAGCTGGTCTGATATTCTGAGGCGACTGTGCGGAACTGTATCGAACGCCTTCCGGAAGACAAGGAAAATGGCATCTACCTGGGAGCCTGTATCTAATATTTCCTGAGTCTCATGAACAAATAAAGCATTTTGGATCTCACACGATCGCTGTTTCCGGAATCCATGTTCATTCCTACAGAGTAGATTCTGGGTTTCCAGAAATGACATGATACGCGGGAAAAAGACATGTTATAAAATTCTACAACAGATCGATGTCAGAGATACATGTCTGTAGTTTTGCGCATCTGCTCGACGACTCTTCTCGAAGACTGGGACTACCTGTGCTCTTTTCCAATCATTTGGACCCTTCCGTTCCTCTAGAGACTTGCGGTACACGGCTGTTAGAATGGGGGAAAGTTCTTTCGCGTACTCTGTGTAGAATCGGATTGGTATCCCGTCAGGTGCAGTGGACTTTACTCTGTTGAGTGATTTCAGTTGCTTTTCTATTCCTTGGACACTTATTTCGATATCAGCCATTTTTTCATTTGTGCGAGGATTTAGAGAAGGAACTGCTTTGGAAAAATGTGTTTAGTATTTCAGCTTTACGCGTGCCATCCTCTGTTTCAATGCTATCATCATCCCAGAGTGTCTGGATATGCTGTTTAGAGCCATTTACTGATTAACGTAATACCAGAACTTCCTAGGATTTTCTGTCAATTCGGTACATAGTATTTTACTTTCGAATTCACTGAACGCTTCGCTCATAGCCCTCCTTACGCTAACTTTGACATCGTTTAGCTTCTGTTTGTCTGAGAGGTTTTGGCTGCATTTAAACTTGCAATGAAGCTCTCTCTGCTTTCGCAGTAGTTTCCTAACTTTGTTGTTGAACCACGGTGGTTTTTCCCGTCCGTCAGAGTTTTACTCGGCACGTACCTGTCTAAAACGCATTTTACGACTGCCTTGAACTTTTTCCATAAACACTCAACATTATCAGTGTCGGAACAGAAATTTTCGTTTTGATCTGTTAGGTAGTCTGAAATCTACCTTCTATTACTCTTGCTAAACAGATAAACCTTCCTCCCTTTTTTTATATCCTATTTACTTCCATATTCATTGATGCTGCGTCGGCCTGATGATCACTGATTCCCTGTTCTGCGCTTACAGATCTCAGGGTATCACTAAAACAGGGAGTGCCAGAGTGCCATCACTGCAGCCAGTTTTTGTGATCGCTCGTGTGCAGCAAAACAGTTTGACGTATCCGCACGGAGGTCGGTCCCCCCCCCCCCCCCCCCCCTGCAGAATAGGATTTCCGCCTGCCACTTGCACGGTCGGCTGCGCGTCGCCCACCCTCCCCGGTCTGCTGCCGCGGTGTGGCGTGATCACACAGTGGAGCAGCCGCCGCCCTGGCCCATCCGTGGCGGGCGGAAACCGAGGCTGCGAGGCGTGGCGCGGCGAGGCGGGGGCGGCCCACAAGGTTCAGGTCTCCTGGCTCCTGGCCGGTCGGTGGGTCGGCCGTGTTTCCCGCAGTTATCTGGCCACAACACCCGACTCCCGGCCTGCTCGCCACTCCCAGACGACCGGCTCGACTCGTATTACCGCCCATCATCTCCGACCACGCGTCCATTGACTTTTGCCGTCTCCCCTGGTGCGGTATTACGGACCAGTTCAGATGGCAAACGCAGCTGAGTGACGGACTATGGCCACAATCAGAAAGCACCATGAACTCACTGTCCTCTGTACTGTCTCTCTTTTTTTGCCAGTAAACCCCCGAATCTTCAAATAAGCGAACTCCCACGCATAAAACAGCTTCAAACGTCTGATTACTTTACGACTCAATTAATGCGTTGAATATTTGACTCTCATCCTGTAAGCGAGTCAAAGTGCAGGAAAAGTTTGATATTATGCTTAAAAGTTTATAGGAAGCTCCAAGCATTCACCGCGAGGCACAAAGATATTGAGCATCTTTGGTCGGAATTTAAAGGTATTGTTCACCACATGCTAGAGACGTATGTGCCTAGCAAGAGTTTAGGGGAGGCAAAGGATCCACCTTGGTACAACAAACATATTAGGAAGTTGCTGAGAAAGCAGAGAATTTCGCATAGTCGGTTTAAACATAGTCACTGCCCCGCTGACAAACAGAAATTATGCAAAATGGAAGCAGCTGTCAGAAGGACAATGAGAGACTCTTTTAACTAATTTGAAAGCAATATTTTATCTGCTGATTCTAAAACTAACCCCAAAAAAGTTTTGGTTGTACGTAAAATCTATGAACGCTAACAAGTAATTCAATACCTTCCTAGGTGACAGTACGGGTAAAGTAACTGATGATGATAAACAGAAGGCCGAAATTCTAAACCTAGCCTTCAAAACTCGTTTACGATAGAGGATTGAAGCACCATTCCCCCTTTCAATGATCTAACAAACGAGAGGGTGGCTGACATAGTGTTTAGTGTATTGGGATTGTAAAACAGTTAAGATCCTTAGACGCCAGAAAGGCATCTGGCCCAGACGGTATCCCCGTAAGATTTTATGTTGACTATGCTACAAATATAGCACCATTCTTATCCGTCATCTATCAGAGATCATTGGAATAGCGGAAAGTTCCACGGAACTGGAAGAAGGCCCAGGTCATAGCAATCTTTAAAAAGGTTAGAAAATCGGATGCACATAATTATCGGCCAATTTCACCAACATAGATTTGTTGTAGAATAATGGAACATATTTTGTGTTCAGACAAAATGACCTTTCTAGATTCTGAGAAGCTCATCTGCAGAAACCAGCACGGTTTTAGGAAACAACGGTCATGCGAGACACAGATGCCCCTCTTTGTGCATGATATACAACAGGCTCTAGATACCGGCTCCCAGGTTGATGCCATATGTCTCGATTTTCGAAAGGCGTTCGACTCAGTTCCGCACTGTCGCTTGCTACAAAAAGTGCGCGCTTACGGTCTATCCAATGACGTATCCGGTTGGATAGAAAGTTTTGTAACAGACAGGGAGCAGTCTGTCGTCCTGAAGGGGGTAACTTCAACAGAAACAGGAGTAACTTCAAGTGTGCCCGACAGCAGCGTAATAGGTCCTCTGCTTTTTACGATTTACATAAACGATTTGGTTGATGGTATTGACAGCGGCCTTAGACTGTTTGCCGATGATGATGTAGTCTACACGAAAGTAGTATCACACGAAAGTTGTGAACAGATCAATGAGGATTTGCAGAAAATAAATGCGTGGTGTTATGACTGGCAGTTATCTCTCAATATTAGTAAGTGTAATCTACTGCGTATAACAAGGAGAAGATCCCCATTAATGTACGAGTACAAAATAAATGATCAGTCTTTGGAAGCTGTAATATCAGTCAAGTATCTGGGTGTGACTATTCGAAATGATCTCAAATGGAATGATCAGATTACACAAGTAACGGGTAAGGCGAACACTAGATTGCGGTTTATTGGTAGAATCCTGAAGCGATGCAGTCCTTCAGCAAAGAAAATAGCTTACAATACGTTAGTTCGTCAGGTCTTATTGTTCGTCTGTATGGGAATCTTACCAGTTGCGTCTGATTCAAGAGATTGAGAAGGTCCAAAGAAGAGCGGCAAGATTCGTGACTGGTACATTTAGTCATCCCGAGAGCGTTACAAATCTAATAGAAAGTTTGAAGTGGGACACACTTGCAGATAGACGACGCGCTAAACAGAAGGGGCTGCTCTCTAAATTCCGAAATACAATCTTCATCGAGGATGTAGAGCATATATTATTACCACCAAATTTCAAATCGCGTAATGATCATCATTCAAAAGTAAGGGAAATAAGAGCTCGTACTGAGGCGTTCAGACAGTCGTTTCTCCCTCGCGCGATCCGCGAGTCGAACAGAGGTGGGGGAAATATAACTTTGGCGCGACTTGTGCCCTCCGCGACACACCGCTCGGTGGCTAGCGGAGTACATATGTAGATGTAGATGCAGAAGTCGTTAGGTGCTCACATTATGAAACACTGGATTAATACAGTCTGACAGTCGTATGAAACAGCACGTCTAGTGTTCCCAGTCACTGTTTATTCACATCCATAACGCGTTTCAAAGGTTTAAACCTCCATCATCCAATACCACATGTGTGTGTTTCGTTACGACCTTGGGGTAAGCTGTGGCCCCTCTCTCCGCCGTAATAAGTTACATATAAACTGTTACATTTTGTAAACAAAGATGGTCTCTTGAAACTGCTTAGTGTACCATTTTTGTTTGCAAAATGTGACAATTTATGTTTGATGCATTACGATAGAGAAAGAAACCTGCGGCAATTGGAATCAGTGTCACAGGTCACCCCAAGGTCTTAACGCATCAACTTCACACATGTGATATTTACATATATAAATGCACCTGATGACGGAGGTTTAAACCTTTCAAACGCGATATGGATATAAATTAACAGTGACTGATACCACTAAACTGGATGTTTCATTTGATCTCATTAACAGTCACGGTAAAGCATAACGTAAATTGTGCGCATTTAAGTACATTTTGGATAATTTACCAGCCATTTAAAGCAAAAACTACTTTTTACGCTTCTAAATGCTTAGCACGTCATATCTGCAGAATTGAACACCGCAAAATGATCTAATTTTGCACGTAAATTCAGCATTATATGTGGATACTGTTTGCAAATATTGCGAATAGATGCGCAAATAAAGATGTAATCAATTAAATCGCCATGCCTCACGCTGAAATTTGATTGCATGTACAACGAAAATGTGTTAAGCGATAGCTTTCTTTCCTTTCATCATTTTGCGGGGAAGAACCACCAACGAAAGTTTAATGAAGGTTCGAAATTACGTGTAACATTGGAAGTCGCTAAGTGCTCGCATGGTCAATTAGTGGGTGAATATATTCTGGGTATTAGCGATCTGACAGTTAGCTGCCTCAAGACAAACATACAGTTTCTAAATGTCAGTCCTGCCTTACTGTGTTAACATCGTACATTTTAATAAGTAGATTGTGACAGCGTTTTAATTTTTTTAACTCTATCAATAATTACGAGAAATAATGGAAATCAAAGATTTATGGCCTGTGGAAGCCGGTAGATAAGCAATCTGGAAATGGCATTGGGTTTCAGCTATGTAATAAAAATATTAAACTGGCAGAATCTCATCTTGGGATAGGTTAAGTTCGACTTTCAGAGAAATGGAGGAAGACTTGAGAAATTATTGACCCTATGACTTGTCTTGCAAAATAGATTGGAGAACCGTAGACCTATATTTATATAGGGAGAGCTTTCCACAATACAATAAATTACTGAAATTCTGAAGATAAAAGAGATACAGATCAGAGAGCGAAAGCGTACTTATCACTTGAACAGGAATCAAGTAAGAGTAGACGAACATGAAAGGGAAGCATTAATTCTGACATAATTGAGACTAATTGAGGCGGGGTTCTAACTTATGCCTGCTTTGTTGAGTCTGTACATTGCAAAACAGCGCAGAAAACCAGCGAGAAATTCTGAAGATTAATTAAAGTTCCAGAATTCGAATCAAGAACAGCTGCCAACATGAGTAACGTGGAAGTAAATATACTCGGAGTAGTGAAGCAACTTAAATCACTTAATAAAAGCAAGTCTTCTGGTCCAGACTGTATACAAATTAGGTTCCTTTCGGAGTATGCTGATGCATTAGCTCCATACTTAACAATCATATACAACCGTTCGCTCGACGAAAGATCCGTACCCAAAGACTGGAAAGTTGCACTGGTCACATCAATGTTCAAGAAAGGTAGTAGGAGTAATCCACTAAATTACAGGCCCATTTCGTTAACGTCGATATGTAGCAGGATTTTGGAACATATATTGTGTTCGAACATTATGAATTATCTGGAAGGAAACTATCTATTGACACACAGTCAACATGGGTTTAGAAAACATCGTTCATGTGAAACACAACTAGCTCTTTATTCACATGAAGTATTGAGTGCTATTGACAAGGGATTTCAGATCGATTCGGCATTTCTGGATTTCCGGAAGGTTTTTGACACTGTACCACACAAGCGGCTCCTATTGAAATTGCGTGTTTATGGAATATCGTCTCAGTTATGTGACTGGATTTGTGATCTCCCATCAGAGAGGTCACAGCTCGTAGTAACTGACGGAGAGTCATCGTGTAAAACAGAAGTGATTTCTGGCGTTCCTCAAGGTAGTGTTATAGGCCCTTTGCTGTTCCTTATCTATATAAACGATTTGGAAGACAAACTGAGTAGCCGTCTTCGGTTGTTTGCAGATGACGCTGTCGTTTATCGACTAACAAAGTCATCAGAAGATCAAAACAAACTGCAAAACGATTTAGAAATAAATATCTGAATGGTGCGAAAAGTGGCAGTTCACCCTGTATAACGAGAAGTATGAGGTCATCCACATGAGTGCTAAAAGGAACTCGTTAAACTTCGGTTACACGATAAATCATTCTAATTTAAAAGCCGCAAATTGAACTAAATACCTAGGTATTACAATTACGAACAACTTAAATTGGAAGGAACACATAGAAAATGTTGTGGGGGAGGCTAATCAAAGACTGCGTTTTATTAGCAGGACACTTAGAAAATGTAACAGACCTACTAAGGAGACTATCTACACTACGCTTGTCCGTCCTCTTTTAGAATACTGCGTGGTGTGGGATCCTTACCAGATAGGACTGACGGAGTATATCGAAAAATTTCAACGAAAGGCAGCACGTTTTCTATTATCGCGAAATATGGGAGAGTGTCTCACAGAAATGATACAGGATCTGGGCTGGAAACCGTTAAAAGAAAGGCGTTTTTCGATGCGACGGAATCTTCTCACGAAATTCCAATCACCAGCTCTCTCCTCCGATTGCGAATGTATTTTGTTGACACCGACCTACATAGGGAGCAACGATCACCACTATAAAATAAGGGAAATAAGAGCTCATACAGAAATATATAGGTGTTCATTCTTTCCGCGTGCTATACGAGATTGGAATAATAGAGAATTGTGAAGGTGGTTCAATGAACCCTCTATCAGGCACTTAAATGTGATGTGCAGAGTATCCACGTAGATGTAGATAGAGGGGAGATAAAAAAATTATGATTGTCAGAGAGGCAAAGTAATTGGAAGAGCAGTGGAACGGAAAGGACAGTGTCTTGAAAAGAGGTTATATGACGAAACACAACAAATGTAAAACGTGAGTAATGAAACGTAATCGAATTCAATTGTGTTTTACTGAGGGAATTAGATTAAGAAAGTAGATCAGCCTTGTTATTTGCGCAGCCAAATAATTGACGATGACCGAAGTAAAGTATATGTGAAATAAAAATTGGCAGTATCAAGAAAAGCGTGTCTAAAAATCTGAAATTTGTTAACATCTAGTTTAAATTTAAATGTTTTGCAAGTCTTTTTAGAAAGTTCTGGTCTTGAATGTGATTTGGAGAGGTAGAAAAAAAAATTGAATTTTTTAAAACGTGGTTCTACGGAATAGCGCTGATGGCTCAAATGGTTCAAATGGCTCTGAGCACTATGCGACTTAACTTCTGAGGTCATCAGTCGCTTAGAACTTAGAACTAATTAAACCTAACTAAGGACATTACACACATCCATGCCCGAGGCAGGATTCGAACCTGCGACCGTAGCGGTCGCTCGGCTCCAGACTGTAGCGCCTAGAACCGCACGGCCACTCCGGCCGGCCAATAGCGCTGAACATTGGATTTAACAGCTTGAATAATTAATGAGGAGGTACTCAAACGCCGAGGAATAGAATTTGTTCAGCAGCCTGAGTAATGTAATTGATCGTTTGACCAGATGCAGACTAACGCATCAACAATCGTCAGGTATCAATGAGGCCGTTCCTCTCGTCGTTTGTGTAGAAGTACTGTACTTACATCACCGTGCTGCATGCGAGATATGATTGCAAGCGTTCTAGCTCCGTTACTCTCAGATCAACTACAAAGCAAATATATAAAAGCGCTTTTTTATGGTTCAAATATGTTCTATTCACATATCGAGAGATGGGCCCTTCTATACAGTGGTGCAAGACAATAAATTAACGAATACCATACATATGAAAATGCAATGCAGAGTGACGTGGTGATGATTTTACAAACATTTAGGGGTGGTAGAGAACGGTAAGTGTAGGTAATTTGAGGGAAGGGACCCTGGTTCGGAAACTACTGAGTCGACAGTTACAAGCGAAAGTCGTTCTGATATCTCTGACAGTATAAGTCATTTATCGGTGACTACTCTCGTTGATTCAGACGTGGTACTAAGGGGCCAAAACAAGAAAATATATCTCATAATACTGGGTTCAAAATGCGTGCCTTAACAGCTTTGAGCACTTTTCGCTGCTGTGAAACACATCTCTCTCAGAGGTATCAGAACGATCTTTGCTTTTAATTTGCGACGTAGTCCTTGCGGACCAGTTTCCCTTACCTCAAATTCATACATTTACGCTTCTCCAACATCTTTAAAAGTTTGTAACAGTATCACAGAATCATCTTGTAGAATGATTCGAAAGATACTGCACATATGGTTATTCGCCATGGATAAATTCAAGTATCGGCTCAAAGTGTTTAACATACTCACCAGACTGCATAGCAGAAAATGAAAGAAAAAACATATTTACAGTCTTCTGAAACACTATTTTGAAGTGACAAAAACTGTAAGACTCTCACTTCCCGCACCCGGGTTCCCGGGTTCGATTCCCGGCGGGATCAGGGATTTTCTCTGCCTCGTGATGACTGGGTGTTGTGTGATGTCCTTAGGTTAGTTAGTTTTATGTAGTTCTAAGTTCTAGGGGACTGATGACCATAGATGTTAAGTCCCATACTGCTCAGAGCCATTTGAACCATATGTAAGACTCTCAAATTTACGGCTGGGCTACTCATAACCGGATACCGACCGTCGCATGCTTTGATGAGATCAAAAGTGAGAACAGAGGCATGACTTTTCCCACGCCAAATGCAACGTAAGGGGCACAATTCCACATGACCTTAACGCACAAGTGAGTTTCAACCACATAAACGGAATCAGTACACTTGTCCCTTACCGCGGTCTCACCATAATGGTGAAAGTTGTCGGTTGAATGCGCCCATCTCGAAGATACAAATTTATAAATCACGACTGCTCGATATTCTGGCAGAAATCATAGTGCCTCGTGCCTAAGCTGCTCGAGGCATCCCAGTCGGAAGATACGCGCCCAGCATGCTGATTGGCCACGGCTTCCGAGTGCAGCTAAGAGATATTGCCGATTCCTTTGTGAAGTTTCTCCGCTTCAGTAGAGCCGTATCAACTTTGAGCTGACAAGCGACTTACGCCTGGCACAAGTTTAAGCGATGCGAAAGACATTCACGCGAAAGCGGACACCTTTAAAGATCTCTATCTTGATGAACGTTTTCTGGAATAAAGCCCGTTCGCGGCCGAGTCGTAATCGTCGACGTTCGCTCGTTTATGAACGGATTATATGAGAGTTGAGTATTCTTCAAACCTCTAATGTTGTCTCCAGAAGCTTCATCTTTTTAGTACGAGCCTCCTATCGTTTTCTAAGTTGAGATCAAAAATTTGTAGACACTCTCCATTCAGGTACTCGAACGTGAATCTGTACGCAACCACACGATACCACAACATTCATCTCGCTGCAATTGCTATGCTGGTTCAAGAAGTGTGTATGGGAAGCAGCCGAGCGGTATATCAGCTTGCTCGTAATTACTGACATACAGATTTCGGGAACTTTTCGATACCATCTCGAAACTCATCTCAAAGGTCGCCAGAGAGATGGCTAAGCGATACGCTCTTAGAGACCCTGTTGTAGTAAAGTACGGCCTAATAAAAGGATAGATTGTTGATCGCCTAAGTTTTTCACATAAAACCAAATTGTTCTAAATTTTCGTTACCCTTCACTTCACCATAATGTGCTACCGTATAATTCCTGTCCTCTCTACAAGCTTTTGGGAAATTCCTATTACATACCTCTAGGACTTGTAAAGGGGAGTGAGTAGATAATATTTTGGAGTGGAACGCATGTCCGGAAACGTAGCGTTTCCGTGCTGCAGCCATTTGAAAATGGTTCTGAGCACTATTGGACTTAACTTCTGAGGTCATCAGTCCCCTAGAACTTAGAACTACTTAAACCTAACTAACCTAAGGACATCACACACATCCAGGCCCGAGGCAGGTTTCTACAGCCATCTGAAAACGTGTTGCTATCGCGACGACATTTACAAGCTACTGAATAGACGTGACCGAGTACATAGCTTCTTTGACAGTTTCACTCATTAATAGCCAAAGAAACTAATCGTTTACTCCTTGACGGGATCTCTTCTTCATGATGCAATGCAGCCTCTTCCAGTTCGGATGTACGGCGGCTCCTTTGAGCACCACACTCACGCCTACTGACCGTAAAGGTACCCATTCTCGAAGTCGTTGCGCAGTTGTTACGAAAAGGGTATGCGATGTTACAAAGGCGACGAGCATCTCTTCCATTACGCTGAGGTTCACCACTCAGAAGGATGATGTGGGTGTATTCTGTAAACGTGTACTCAGCGATGTTGCTGTAACAGTCAGAGACGTAGGAAACACGTCGAATGACTTTAGCCGACCCGATGTAATCACCACCTACCATAACCACACTGTTGCGTATCTATCTAGCGCACAAGTTTTGAGACGGCGATAGCACTGAAACTGTACGGTTACGGACATGAGTTCCTGTTCAGAATAAGTCCTCACTCCCTGTACAGTCCTAGAAATTTGTAACAAGAATACCTTCAACATCCACGCACAAAACACTATCCGGCCAAATAACAGACTCTCTCCAAAGAATTAGCAGCAGATCTTAAGCAAGTGATTCATGAACAAAGCTTAAGAGATTTAAGTTCTACCATTGAATCGTTCTTCGTTGTCCACCAATGAACAATCGCCGCTGTTCTTGCGGTTTACACACATATAAAAAAAAATACTGCATCACCTCGGTTCCTGTAAAGAAAATTGCAATGGAGATCAACATAAACATCATTTCCGCCCTTTTTATTGCTCATAAAAACCACCCATTGCATGTTGTACCACCACACAGCGAGACCTTCAGAGGTGGTGGTCCAGATTGCTCTACACACCGGTATCTCTAATACCCAGTTGCACGCCCTCTTGCATTGACGCATGCCTGTATTCGTTGAGGCATACCATCCACAAGTCCATCAAGGCACTGTTGGTCCAAATTGTCTCACTCCTCAACGACGATTCGGCATAGATCCTGAGAGTGCTTGATTGGTCACGTGATACATAAACAGCTGATTTCAGTCTATCCCAGGCATGTTCTATAGGGTTCATGTCTGGAGAACATGTTGGCCACTGAAGTCGAGCGATGTCGTTATCCTGAAGGAAGACATTCACAAGATGTGCACGCGAGGGACGTGCCTTGTCATCCATGAAGACGATTGTCTCGCCAATACGCTGCCGACATGGTTGCTCTATGAATGGCATTCACGGATCGTACAGCCATTACGGCGTCTTCCATGACTACCAGCGGAGTACGGCGACCCCACATAATGCTACCCCAAATACCAGTGAACCTATACCTTGCTATATTCTCTAGACAGAATGTGTAAGACGTTCAGCCTGACCTGGTTGCCTCCAAACACGTCTCCGAAGATTGTCTGGTTGAAGGCTTATGCGGCACTCATCCTTAAAAAGAACGTAATGCCAGTCCTGAGCTATACATTCGGCATAATATTGCGCCCATCTGTGCCACGCTGCATGCTATCGTGGTTCCATAATATGGCCCTCGCCATGGACGTCGGGAGCCTATTGCGCACAGTTTGAGTCGTAACACAACGTCCTGTGGCTGCACGAAAAGCATTATTCGACATGATTGCGCTGCTGTCTGGGTTCCTCCGTCCCATAAGCGGTAGGTAGCGGTCATCCACTGCAGTAGTAGCCCTTGGGTGGCCTGAGCGAGGCACGTCATCGACAGTTCCTGCCTCTTTGTATCTCCTCCATGTCCGAACAACATTACTTTAGTTCAGTGAGAGACGCCTGGACACTTCTCTTCTTTAGAGCCCTTCCGGGTACAAAGCAACAATGCGGACGCGATCGAACGGCGGTATTGACCGTCTAGGCATGGTTGAACTACATACAACACAAGCCGTGTATATCATTCCCGGTGGAATGGCGGCAACTGATCGGCTGTTGGAGCCCATCTGTCTAATAGGCGCTGCTCATGTATGGTTGTTTACATCTTTGGGCGGGTTAAGTCACATCTCTGAACAGTCAAAGGTTCTGTGTCAACGTCTATTTTCAGGAGTTGTGGGAACCGGGGTGATGCAAAACATTTTTTGATGTGTGTTTAACTATATACTTCACTTGATCGACGAAACAGGGATGTGCGAAATGCTGACGGAAAGACAAGAACATACCAATAGAAACAACTTATGAATGAAATAGAAAGGAAATGTAGGGCAGCCAACGCCAAATGGCTTCAGAAAAAATGCGAATGGAGTGATATAACAAGAAATAATCGACAGAAGAACTGGCTCAAGATATACAGGATGTTTCAAATATCATGTTACGCACCTCTAAGGATGCAGAAGGGACTTACTAAATCAAGTTTTACATAGGGCCCCCTATCGGGAAACGGCACCCAACGACGATACAGATCTTCAAGGTTATAGGTGCCGGCTTCTGTAAAAGTATGTATATACAGGGTGACTCCGTGATGATGTCACAAACTTTCTAGGAAGATGAAGAAGGGTAAATCCATCAATCTGAGATATATGTCCGTGTACCGGAAAAGAGCAAGTCGAAGATTATAACTGAAAATCATTGTGATACCTCTGACAGGGGAATACATGCACCAGTGCTGTTTTTGCTAAGATTGTAGGGTAGATCAAAACAAAGAAAGGTGTCTAGTAAACAAGTGTTCTAGAAAGCTCATCTTAAGATCTATGAGCACTTGTTCAATACTGGAGATGTGTTTCACATTAGCGAAGATGAACAAGTGCTCATAGATTCTCAGGTATGCAATTTAGAGCCCATGTTGCTTGAATTTTTCTTATCTTGGTCTATACTGCCAATCTGAAAGATCCATGGAACCATACCCCGAGTTCTTAGCAACAATTGTATCGGTATATATATACCACGGTCAGAGGTATCAGAACGGTTTTCGCTACAACATTCGAATCCAGGGACTCTTACCTCGAACTGATACATTTACCCTTCTCCGTCATTCTTGAAAGTTAGTAAAATCATCACTGAATCACCCTGTATAAACATACGTTTACAGACGCCTCCACCTGTAACTTTTACGCTCTGTGGCGTCAGTGGATGACGTTTCCGAACTTCGGTTACTCTATAAAATTGCATCTACTATGTCCCCTTCTACAAACTCTAGACGTGTGTAATGTGAATTATGAAACACCCTGTGAGAAAAGAGAACCTTCAGATAAATTAAAAACTATTGTGTTAACAAGGTGTCATTAAGAGTGCAATGGTTAGTCCACTCTTCGCTGCTGAACCCAGAGGAGAGATGTGGTGGTAAGTTCCAATGGGACAAAACTGTTGAGGTCGTTAAACTATCTTACGCTAACATACACCCATGCTCGGCAGAGACTCGAACCTCCGACGGGGGGAGCCGCGCGAACCGTGGCAAGAAGCTTCATGCGGCGTGGCTACCCTGTGCGGCTCGGCACAGGAGAGAGCGGATAGGGGGAAAGAGGACATTGAAGGCCTCTGTGACGGGGTCGGAGGGGGTAAGGGGGAGGCTGGAGGACATTTCAAATGATGTAGTAGTAGAAGAAATTTGGGTCGATTTGCATACAGTAGACGACCCAGTATTAAGAGTCCGAATTTAAAAGAGTTCTAGAAAACTTGAGATCAATTAAGGCAGTACTGATATGTAATACTCCAGCCAGATTTTCAAAATTATTGGGGGCTGGGGGTACCAAACGACTATTCGAGTTGGCGGGTAAAATCTACGACACTGGTGACATACCATCCGACTCCAGAAGAAAACATCGTCCACTCAATTCCAAAGATAGCATTTGTAAAAGGGTTCAGGAACTATCGCAAGGTCAGATTAACAGTTAATGCATCCCAGCTTCTGACAAGAATAATTTACGGAAGAATGGAAACGGACACTGATGATCTATTGCGTTGGATTGCAAGAAAGGCACATGGAAAAGGAAGACGCGGTGACGGGATACAAGAAAAAAAAAGTGTTACATAAAATGAAATAGTGTAAGACGTTTGAAATTCTGAGAGAAATAGGATTAAGCTATAAGGAAAGTCAGGAAGAAAAAGAACGAAGTGCTGGGCTGGAAAGAGGTGAAAGGCGGGGGTGCAGCCTTTCGCCCCTACTATCCAGTCTATACATCGAAGAAGTAGTTACGGAAGTAAAAGAGAGCTTCTACAGCAGGATTGATATTCGGGTTGAAATAATAACAGTGATAAGATTCATTGATGATTAGAATTACGGTATCTTTTGAATGCAGTGAACAGTCTAACAAACACGTAATACGGATTGAGAGTAAATAAATGGTTCAAATGGCTCTGAGCACTATGGGACTTAACTTCTGAGGTCATCAGTCCCATAGAACTTAGAACTACTTAAACCTAACTAACCTAAGGACATCACACACATCCATTCCCGAGGCAGGATTCGAACCTGCACCCGTAGCGGTCGCGCGACTTCACACTGTAGCGCCTAGAGCCGCCCACTCCGGCCGGCGATTGAGAGTAAACTGAAAAAAAAGTAATTAAAGGTAGTAACAATGAGAATAACAAGAAATATAACATGAAAATTTCTGGCCACGAAGTAGACAAAGTGGTAACAAAATATGACAGACGAAGCAAGAAGACATAAAAATCAAATCTGAACAAACAAAAAGAGAATTCTTGACCAGAAGAAGTTTACTGGTCTAATGATAGGCCATAATTTGAGGAAGAAATTTCTGAGAATGTACGTTTGGAGCACAAAATTGTGTGCTAGTGAATCGTGGGCTACGAAATAAGGAAACAGACGACAATCGAAGCTTCTGAAATTTGGTACTACAGAAGAATGTTAAAAATCAGGTGGATTCATAAGATAAAGGGTGAAGAGGTTTCCCGGAGAATGGGCAAACAAAGTAACACATGGAAAACACTGGTAAGAAGAAGGTTTAGGACCTGTAGAGGAAGAAGAGATGGGAATACGGTGAGGTCATAGGGTTCAACTGCTACTCTGAGATGGAGGCTGCATCACACGACTCAAAAAAGAAAAGGAATAATAAATCCAAGCCGTAAATTCGCCTTTGTTAAGAGCTACTATGTCTGTTTAAAACTGAAAGATATAAACCTGACTAATGTATGGAAAGTAGATGTGAGATGTATGTGTTTAGTGCCACAAAAAGTTGGCAGAAATCACTTGCACTAGCAGATAAAATTATAATGCTGATCTTAACATATCTGATGACCTAACTGTGTGTGAAAAAGCAATGGTAAATGAGTAGTAAGAAATTCTGAATCCTGACTTTATCCCAAGTATGACATTTAAATTTATCTTGATTAAAGAAGTTTATGTTACCTGATGGTGTCACAGTGTAAAGGAGGTTCATTGTTACCAGTGTCTAATTACTGTTTCAAAGTAACAGGTGTCATGTTTTATACCATTAATGCAATTGGTAACAAAGATGTGAATAATGATGAAAAACGTAAAGATGATGACAATAAACTGCTCAAAAATATGATGTTGGGCAGCAAAACAAGACAAAAGAATAAAAATGCTGTGGTCCTAAAGTTGAGGACTGTCAAATATGCTATGTGAGCAGTAGCCAAAGGACTTGCCATTGTGGGGGCAAGGAGTTGATAAGTGGTCACGAACTGCCAAACCTAGAGGATGGGACAGTGTATTAATTTAAAAATGTGTCTGTTAGTATTCTTAATCTAAATTGTGTTTTTGTGCCTAAATGTTTACATACAAAGACTGCCAAACCAATAATGGGCAGAATGTGTAACATGGACTGCTAGTGCTGAGGCAAGCAGTGAAGTAAGTTGGGTTTATTGGTCAATGTGTTATGAACTGACTATTATTTTTGAAGTCAATTTAAAAGTATTATAAAATGTATTTCGAATCTTGCTCGAATAGTTGTAGATGTTTTCGAGACGACGTTTTCTGGAATAACTTAAAGTTTTGGACTGTCTTGCTTTAAAACACAGCAGTGATGGTTAAAAATAGGTTCTGGATAGGTTAGTGTGTTTATGTGCAGCAATCATTTTGGACTGCTGTTAATGAAGAGCAGCCTTAAAATTAATTATTTTGAAAAAACCTTGCAAAGTTACTTTGGTATTTAAAGAGTCAGTTGGAAAAGGTTCTCACAGCTGTTTGTTTAAATATTTGTACATATGTGGATGCAAACTGAATTTTTTTAACATTTCATTAATTGCTGAACCTTGTAAAATGTACTATGATCATTAATATGCGTGTGTGTCTGTGAAAATTTACATTCCTTTAAAAATATTGAAAGACAGATTTGTGTTTTGCCTTGTTAAAATGTTCTGTGCTGTTGTGTATGCAATCTTTTTTTTTTTTTTTTTTTGGTAGAATACTGTACCTGTTGTACTAATGTGCAGATTATTTTGAATACTGCTTGTCTGTCAGTGATACGGTATCTATGTGGAAGAGACAGAAAATTTAATGTATGCCCTGTGTAATGATGAAAATTAGTTTCCTTAAACTGGTGTGAAGATGAAAATTACTGTAAATGCCTTATTTTTGAAAATGTTTTGGAAGAAATGTATGAAATTCTTAGAGTATATACTGTATATTTGTAATACTTTTTTTTTTCTTTGTCCCAACTGAAGTTGGATGGTATAATTTTTTTTTTCTGTAGCCAACACCACTTAGGTGTTATGGATGTTTCCTTGAAGTGTCCCTTATTTAATGTTACATCGTTGAGCTTCTGTAAATGTTGTTTGATTGGATCGAGAACACAAAATTGTATACTCCTTTCTTTGTACAAACTTTGATGTCATGATTTGATTCTATGCAAAGTAGTGTATCTGTCATTTAAATTCTTTGTCCCATTTGGAGGGAACAAAACTTACTATATATAATTGTAATTTCTGTGTGAATAATTTTTTGTAGAAATGTCAATATGTGCAAATGTTCTGTTTTATTTATGTATTTGGTTACTGTTACGTAAACTGCTGATCCTCGCTTAGGGTTCTTAGTTATTCTGTATGTAAAAGTTGTTGTGGTTCCCCTTGGGAACAGTTAATTACATAATGTTGTTTGATCTTTGATGAGAACGGCATATTCAGATTTACTGAGGATTTAGTGAAATTGTGGGAGGCAGTAAATGTAGTTTTGTGAAGTTTCAAAGTCACCTATTTAATCATTTACTTGAAAGTAGAAGGCTGTGGTAATAAAAACAATTCTTTTTTCTTTTATAAATTAAAGTTCTTAAACTTGAGGCTTATAAAGTTTTGCGTAGTTAATGATCACAGTGCTGCCTTCAGTAAATTTTAAAAGGTGAGTCAGTTTCTTGTAAATTTGTCAACATCGTGTCTCACTGTAGTAAAAGTCGTGAACTGCATTTATGGAAAGTTGTATACTAATGCTTGCTAAGCACTTGTTTCTTTTGGGTATTGAAAGTGCATACTAATAGTGTAATAAAATCCACAGGTTTTCCTTTACCATTATTTATGAAAACGATAATTTCTTTATTCAAAAGACAGTAAGAAATAGCCTGTTAGTTAATTCCATGTAACTTTCATTCTAAACAGAATAGCATTTAGTTGAGAGATACTTAACCTGTGACCAGTTCATAATTTTGCAGTGGACTACATTTATAATTTCATGCTAGCCAGGAAAATGTTTGAACAATAATACTGAACCTATGTCCAATTAATGATCCTGCAGTGAATGTTACTAGTTTTGTTATAAAGACCATTCAGTATGAAAAAGTACTGAAAGTAATAGTGTGTTTCGTTATTCGTTATATTTATGCAAATAGTTTGTGCTGCTCTAGCTGTTTGTTCCAACCTTAACGTTAGCAGATACAGGCGTCAAAGTTCATTGCACTCGCGTGTGGCCAAGTCTAGGTTGTGTTTGTCCGTTAAAGTTACGCATACCTACTTTCTTAAATGAGAACGTTAATCATTCTCTTGCCTAATTAGGCTGGCGACCGTTTTCTCATTCGTTAAACAGTGCAGATAGGCAAAAATTTTGTTTGTTACTGTTCAAATATTTATGTAATTCTGACTCATTTCCGATAAGCCACCACCGTTAGGTACAACTCGGTCAACGCAACAAAATTTCTCTCAGAGGGTAACACTGCTCTGTTGCTTTATACCATAATTGTTTTAACTAGATAGTTATAATTCACGACCTGCCTCCTACTTTAAGGTTATGGTATAGCAGTAGCAGACAGGAGTGTTTTAACATCATTAAAGGAAAGGCGTTTCTCGTTGCGACGGAATCTTCTCACGAAATTCCAATCACCAATTTTCTCCTCCGAATGCGAAAATATTTTGTAGACACCGATCTACATAGGGAGAAACGATCACCACGATAAAATAAGGGAAACGAGAGCTCGTACGGAAAGATATAGGTGTCCGTTCATTCCCCGAGCTATACGCGATTGGAATAATAGAGAATTGTGAAGGTGGTTCTATGAACCCTCTGCCAGGCACATAAATGAGATTCGTAGAGTATCCATGTAGATGTAGATGTAGAACTGCAGCGAAATACCTCCAGGGCATATTGTAATGGATATGAAGCGGAGAGAACTTCCGGAATAATAGAAATCTCACACACATAAAACTAAAAAATTCGACAATAGGTGAGACCTGAGAAGCGTCTTACATTTTTGACGATACTTGTGTATCTAATACGTTAAAATGGACGTCTCGACAGATGAACACCACTGCCTAAATCGTACGCAATGCGAAACTTAGTAAGGATGTGAACTATTTCTGAGTGGTGGATACGGTCTATACTGAAGTGGCAAAAGTCACGGGATACATTCCAATATGGTGTCGGACCTTATTTTGCCCCGGCGTATTGCAGCAGATTGACGTGGCATTGACTGAAGTCGTTGGGTATCACCTATAGAAGTGCTGAGCCATGTGGCCTCTATGTCCGTTTATAACTGCGAAATTGTTGCAGGTGCAGGTTTTTGAGAACGAAATGGCTTCTCGATTACGCCCCATAAATGTTCGTTATAATTAATGTCGGGCGATCTTGGTGGCGAATTCATTCATTCGAATTGTCCACAATGTTCTCGAAACCAAAGGCGAACAACTGTGGCTAGGTGACATCGCGCATCGTTGTTAGCCTAAATGAAGTCCGTGAGTAGCTGCAAATGGTCTCCAAGTAGCCGAACATTACAATTATCGGTTCAATTGGATCAGAGGACCCAGTCCATTCCCGTCAACACAGCCCACACCATTATGGATCCATCACCCTCTTGAACAGTGCCTTGTAGACAACATGGGTCCATGGCTTCGTAGGGTCCGTGCCACACTATAACCCTACCATTAGCTATTACCAACTGAAACCAGGACTCACAAGACCGGGCTACGGTTTTCCAATAGTCTAGGGCCCAACCAATACGATCACGGACCAAGAGAGGTGCTGCAGACTGTGTCGTGCTGTTAGCGCTGCCATAGCACATTAACGCCAAATTTCGCATTACTGTCCCAACGGATATGGCCGTCGTACATCCCTTATTGATTTCTGCGGTTATTTCAAGCAGTGCTGCTTGTCTGTTGGCACAATGAGATATACGCAAACGACGCGGCTCTCGGTCGCTAAGCGAAGACCGTCGGCCACTGCGTCGTCCTTGATGAGAGGTAATGCCTGAAATGGGATGTTTTCGGCGCACTCTTGACACTTTGATCTAGGAATATTAAGTTACCTAAAGATTTCCGAAATGGAATGTCCCATGCATCTAGCTCCAACTACCATTCCGCGTTCACAGTTCATCTCCCGTCGTGCGGCAATAATCACGTCTGAACCTTTTCACATACTCACCTAAAGTGCAAATGACTGCTCCGCCAATGCATTTCCTTTTATAACTTGTGTATGCGGTACTACCGCCATATGTATATGTGCATACCGCTATCCCACGGCCTTTTTCACCAAAATGTATACCGAATGACCTCCTTCTGTTGGTTGACGGCCGCAGCCGCGAAGACATCGAACCGAAAATAGAGACTGCATTAGATAAACTCCAACAGTGGTGCCACATGACTAAAATGACGATATCGCCCAGCAAATCTACTTACCTCCTGCTAAAAGGACATCTCATTAGAAATCCTACTGTCAGAATAGACGGTTCACCGATTCTCAGACGACGTGAGACACGCTATCTAGGTGTCATCTTTGACGAGAGGTGGAGCTTCGGAAAGCACACTGATACCGTCACCCAGAGAGCCCTTCAGATACTAAACAATCTCATCTCAATAGGCCATAAAAGATTCCATCTTCCTCCACACCTAATTAGACTTTATAATAACAGCATCCTAACCTCAGTTGTGGGCTACGGCTCGGGAGTCTGGGCGCACAGGCTCACGAGGGTGGTGCCCACCATGGCGGTGAGAAGGGTCCAGAGAAGTATGATACTAAGAGCTGTGGGTGCCTACAGAACATCTCCAGGGGGGGCCCTATTAGTCATAATGGGGCTGTGCCCTCTGGACATAAAGATAAGGGAACAGGCGGCCTGGTATTGAGCCAAAAAGGGTAATTACGAGAAGATTGTAGATATTATGGGTATTAGGGTGGGGGATAAAAGAAAAATAAGAAAAAAAGGGGAGGAGCTCTGGCAGGAGACTTGGGTGATAGAAGAGGCTGGACGACGTACCTTCCAGTTTTTACCTGATGTGAGGGAACGCCTGGGAATGAAGTACTTCGAGCCCACACGAGGTCTGATTCACTTTCTCACCGGCCATGGACCCTACCCGACGTACTTATGTCGATTTGGGAAAAGGGCAACATCAGCGTGTGACTGTGGCGATCCGGAGGGTACACCCGAGCATGTTGTTTACGAATGTCCCCTCTTCAATGATGTCACAAATACACTACGAGACAGACTTCCCAACCATGACACGTATCAACTGCTCAGACGAGAGGAAACTTTTCAGATTCTAAACACCTTGGCAAACGAGGTATCACGAAAGGTTCTAATTGAATATCTAAGAGAGATACCGTAAATAACAAGGACAATAATCACCGATTTCGACCAAGAGCCCTATTCCCGTGCCGCCTGTGCGTGGACTGGCCGACCTCATCCGAGTTGGAATCTGCCATGTGCAGGACTAGGGGGAGTAGGGATCAACCAACGAATATGACACACACTGGACATGACGTAGGATGAGTTAGTTTGTAGGACTTAGATATAGGAAACTAGAATAGGTACTGCAGCGAATTATAACGTGGAGGCCTGCCCAGTGCCAGGGGCATGTTCTTCAGGGTTAGCTCGAAGAACAAGGCAAATATTGTAGGTTTATATTCCAACTGGCACACATGTGACGCTGCAGAATATATAGTATAAATTCAATTAGTTATAGGATTTAGGTATATACAGTAGATGTAGATATTAATGCCCATTGTTGTTAGTAACTGTAGCTCACTATAAAACTAAAAAACTAGCTGCACAATTTAATAAAAAATGTATAACTATTAGGACCCACTAATGAGCTAAGGAAGTGGGTTACTTTGTATTAATTATGATGTTTATCTTAATAAAGAATTTAAAAAAAATGTATACAAATCACTGGATTCTGCTGTGGGATTTTTGCACATTGAAGAGGAATATTGTTTTTAAGACAGTGTCAAGTCAGCACGGTTTTCAGGTAAGCATTGTGAAAATCCAGTGCCATAACAGCTGGTGATATTTGGGAGAGAGACGGCAGGCTGTGGTGTCGGCAGATAGCGCACCGTGGCCAGCCCTGCGTGTCTGGCCGCATATTAACGTCCGCTGCTGGCTGGGCGCCGTTTATTAGAGGGGTGCGCGTTATTAAAGCGGCGATGACAGGCGGCGCCCAGCGGCCACCGATGATCATTCTGGTCGGCGTCCCACGTCCCGCGTCTGCTACGGACGGACCGGCGCTTCCGCCTGCCGCGCGATCGCCGCGCCGACTGAAGTCCGCCGGAGCAGAAAACAATATCTAATTGTAGCGCCGGCCCCTTCACTTGTTGCAGCGAGCTGTGAACTGTGCGCGCACGCTGCTCCGCGCCACGTTTCCATGGCAACGCGACACCGTTCCGTCCCTTTGCCCGCCTGTGTGCCCGCGCAGCGTGTACAGTTGCCGCTAAATGCCGTGCAGCAGCTGCAACTCCGAATCGTTGCAGGCGCTTTTACATGGAGCTCGCGCACCACACATTAAGGAGACCATTGCTTTTCACAATATATATAAATGACCTAGTAGATAGTGTCGGAAGTTCCATGCGGCTTTTCGCGGATGATGCTGTAGTATACAGAGAATATGCAGCATTAGAAAATTGCAGCGAAATACAGGAAGATCTGCAGCGGATAGGCACTTGGTGCAGGGAGTGGCAACTGACCCTTAACATAGACAAATGTAATGTATTGCGAATACATAGAAAGAAGGATCCTTTATTGTATGATTATATGATAGCGGAACAAACACTGGTAGCAGTTACTTCTGTAAAATATCTGGGAGTATTCGTACGGAACGATTTGAAGTGGAATGATCATATAAAATTACTGTTGGTAAGGCGGGTGCCAGGTTGGGATTCATTGGGAGAGTCCTTAGAAAATGGTAGTCCATCAACAAAGGAGGTGGCTTACAAAACACTCGTTCGACCTGTACTTGAGTATTGCTCATCAGTGTGGGATCCGTATCCGGTCGGGTTGACAAAGGAGATAGAGAAGATCCAAAGAAGAGCGGCGTGTTTCGTCATAGGGGTATTTGGTAAGCATGATAGCGTTACGGAGATGTTTAGCAAACTCAAGTGGCAGACTCTGCAAGAGAGGCGCTCTGCATCGCGGTGTTGCTTGCTGTCCAGTTTTCGAGAGGGTGCGCTTCTGCATGAGATATCGAATATATTGCTTCCCCCTACTTATACCTCCCGAGGAGATCACGAATGTAAAATTAGAGGGATTCGAGCGTGCACGGAGGCTTCCCGGCAGTCGTTTTTCCCGCGAACCATACGCGACTGAAACAGGAAAGAAAGGTAATGACAGTGGCATGTAAAGTGCCCTCCGCCACACACCGTTGGGTGGCTTGCGGAGTATAAATGTAGATGTAAATGTAGAATGTCCAACTAAAAGAGTTAGGCTAGTATCACCAATTCCCTAAAGTCAAAATTTAGTCG
The DNA here is from genome assembly GCF_021461385.2 of Schistocerca piceifrons. Lineage (NCBI taxonomy): Eukaryota > Metazoa > Arthropoda > Insecta > Orthoptera > Acrididae > Schistocerca > Schistocerca piceifrons. Next base: position 315,821,253 of record NC_060138.1, read on the forward strand.
CTGCGAACGTAGTAATCCACACAAAACACAACAGCATATTAAACTCCGTATTTGGTTCGTTCAATTGCAACCTGTGCTGAGAGCTAGGATTATACGTGATGAAAAAACGCGCCATAGGCTATTTGTCGCGAAGTAATCATTACAAAATCGCTGTGCGTACGTCTATATCTGTACTCCGCAATGTTGTGTGGTTTTGTGTACTTTGTGTACCGCTGTTATGCTCTTTCCTGTTTCAATCGCGAATGGTCTGCGGGACGAAGACTGTTCGTAAATCACTGCGTGGATTTCAGTACCATTTTACGCCCCTGGTTTTTTCGTGAAATAAAATTAGGAGGTATAGGTATACTGGTGGACTCTTCTACATACGTACGCTCTATCTTACATGGCACGGACCTCAGACTAAGGAGCAATGTACAAGTGTTTGTTGGACGAGTGTGTTACAAGCTACCTGTCATGTGAGTGGATTACACTCACTGAGGTTTATTCCAATAAATTTTGTCTGGAATGTGTCATACTTGTTCGCTAAAAGTGGCTTAATATGCTTACTACCGGATTTTTAACTGATGTGACTTTTTTGCAGTGGCTTCCCTTTACTCGTGTATCTCACAATATTGGTTCTTCCTACCTGGACTGAAAGAAAGAAATCACAACACCAAATACTAATTAATGTAGAGTGATGAAACTTCGGAATATAATCCTTTAGGTAACATATTTGAGTGATTAATACTGCAAGATCATAGATTAATGTAGCTCGAGGTAGGGAATTACAAATGGGAAATGCTGGTACATTAATAACAAGTGGAACGCTAATATGTTGAATGCAACCATGCAAATGTGCATATATTGTATTGTACAAGTGGCAGACGTCAGATTGTGGGATGTAGTTCCAGGTCCTTTGCACTTGGTCAGTCAGTACAGTGATGCTTAATGCTGTTTGTGGACCCAATGGAGTTCTCGTCCAAAGATGTTCCATATGTGCTCGACTGGAGACAGATCTGGTGAATGAGCAGGCCAAGGCAACACTCTGCATAGTATGTTGGGTTGCCAAAGCGGTTTGTGGACGAGCGTTATCATGTTGGAAAATACCCATGAAGTTTTGTTCATAAACTGCGGCGAAACTGGTCGAATCACCAGACAGACGCACAGACTGGCAGTCAGGGTGCTTGGGATAAGCGCGAGAATGCTCCTGCTGTCATACGAAATCGCACACCAGACCATGACTCCAGCTGTAACTCAAGTGTGTCTAGTACGCAGACAGACATTTAGCTCGCCCTCAACTGACCTCTTTCTAACCAACGCACAGCCAGCACAGGTATCGAGGCAGAGCAGCTATTCATAAGAAAATACAGCGGGCCTCCATCTTGCCCTCCAATGAGCTCTCGGTTGACAATACTGAATTCGGGAATGGCGATGGTTTGCGGTCAGTGAAACTGACACTACAGGGCGTCTGACGCGGAAACGTCTTTGAAGTGGTCGATATGTAGCAGTTCGCTGTGTCAATGTGATGCCAACTGTTGCTCAAATTGCTGCTGCCGGTGCAGTACGATGCGCCGTTGCTATCGCCGATCACGATGGTCTTTCCTCTCTGTAGCACCACGAGGCCATCCAGAGCCCGGTCTTTTTGCGACTGCACATTCTCGTGAGCACCGCTGACAGCAATTATGCGCAGTGGCTACATTTCAGCTAAATCTTACGCAGTATCGCAGAAGGAACATCCAGCTTCTCGCAGCCCTGTCACACGACCTCGTTGAAACTCAGTGAGGTGCTGACATGGCATCTTTGTCGCCTTAAAGGCATTCTCCACTAACATCAACTCACCAGTTCCAATCTCAAAGGCAACTAACGCACTCGACAGTTGCAGTGAGTATTTAAAGTAAAGCTGGTTTGCATCCTCTTATGCCTGATACGTGAAATTTCTATAGACATCATCTTTCATATGTAGAAACACGCCTACCAACTGTCGTTTACGTTGCACAGCTCCTTATTTGTGTAGTGATTTTTTATTCCATCGGTGAGTTTATTTGCAATATGTTACATTTCTTTACTTATCAATCCCGGCACCAATTGTCAATTGTCTGTAGGTCTTCCTGCAGTTCGCTACGATTTTATAGCATCTTGGCGTCTGTTTGTAAAATAGCATCATTCGCGAGAAGTCTCGTGAAATTTTTGACATTACCCACAAAGTCATTTATACATTCTATGATGAGTAACAGTCTTAAGACCGCCCGCAGTCACATTTAATAAAAATCGCTCGTTCGAATTATTTACATGTAAAATGAATTTAGTTTTTCCTGTCTGTTAACATACATTACTATAAATAAATTTTTGTTTACGTTTAATCTGCTCAGTATCTCTAACATATTCTAGATGACTTCATTATTATTTGCTATACCATTGAATATTTACATCATTAATTATCACACGTACTCATTTATTTATTTATTTATTGAACTTGATCTACATCTGCCTCTATATCACTGATCCTCAGTTCACATTTATATGTCTGCCAGAGGCCCTCCCTTTAGTCACATCAGTTTTTTACATACGTCAAATTTTTTTCTTCCGAAATGGCAACATTTTCACAATCTTCTGAAGGTTAACGTAAGTATTTTTTCCAGCTGAAAGTGTACAAAAAGTATTAAACAGTTTTTGTTAAATTATAGCACGATAATGTCAAGTAGTTCACCTGTAACGACGGCAAATATTTTGAATTATTTTGAATCATTCGTGGTTACACTCTAAGATGACTTTTATTGAACCTGACCACAGACAGAGAGACATAGGCACTAGCATGTGCTGCCGTTGCTCGGGATAAGTGAGTACCCATGTGAGAAGAAAATGTAATTAGATAAACGACCTCTGTGCTAGAGGTCATTATCTTGCCCTGTGGGTAGACCATCCAATTTCTAACCGAAGAAATGTAGTTCGCAGGATCACCATGTGTAGCGCGAATATTAAGGGCTAAATTCCCAATTCCCCTCAATGATTTTCTGATACTGTAGTGATCGTCAATCGGACAGGCACACAATGAGTGATTGTCCCCTTCCTACCGCTCAAGACATAAAAGTTATGTGCCGGCAGGCGATACCACTTCACCTTCCAATTAATTTGTTGTAATCATCAGTAATAACTCTTAAAGCTTCACACTACATGCAAAAGCATTCATCAGCATCAGTACGGATAGAAAATTCACAGCAAATCGCAAGCAGGTCAATGCAAATTATTCCCTCTTAGACTTCACTGTACACCCAAACTTTTATGCTTGAAAGAAAGCTGCTTTTGGGTCCTTGTGTGAGGATTTTGCGAAATTAGATCAGAAAATGATTATGTGACATTGGGGGGGGGGGGGGGGGGGTCGCAGAGGAAATAGTTTGGATGGGGACCGGACTTACAATATAGCAAGTGAACTGAGGAATATAACTTTCCTATCTGGTGCAACACTGTGTGGATGATTGAGCTATTCCAAAAAGAGCATGACCGCCCTCGCTCGTCTTGATAGTGCTTAAGGCTCGTCAGTGAGGAGCGGGATATGGCGCTGATGAATGCTGACCTGTGGAGATGAGGTCGGGAGATGGGACTACACTGGCAGCGGTCGGTAACTGAACAGATTTGAGAAAAGGAGTTTGTTGGAGATAATTAGCGACGGTATTGCCGGTTGTTATGTCTCACATATCTGTTGTCGTAGGTAGGAGGTTTAGAGTTTTTTACGATAAATTGTGACAATAAGTCTCCCTCCATTTAAAGTACCACAACCAGCTTAGAAAATTCTTCAAGGCGTACACCGAAGACAGACTGTACCTCAGTTCACACTAACAGGGAATTGGAATATTAACGGTAACCATATCAAAAGACACGTACTATCAAAAATGAAGTACTTCTGATTGTGTTTTATTACAGTCCTTACAGTGGCATGCATTACAGAGCACTGTTGCAGAGGCACCGTCATATGAATGTGCAAGCTCCTACAGAAGAAGTATCTAAAGAGTCGGGTCAGAAGTGGCAAATATTTTATACCTACAGATGATGCGACTACAATTCGTGCAGATAAAAATTTTGAATTGACAGCCGTTGACCTGACAGATGTTGACATACAAAAAAGCAATTATTCTGGACCCACGCATATCAGGAGGTGATAAGTTGCGCACTTCCTTCGACAAAGTAACTGAAGGCCTGCAAGGGGTCAGAAGTGGCAAATATTTTATACCTACAGATGATGCGACTACAATTCGTGCAGATAAAAATTTTGAATTGACAGCCGTTGACCTGACAGATGTTGACATACAAAAAAGCAATTATTCTGGACCCACGCATATCAGGAGGTGATAAGTTGCGCACTTCCTTCGACAAAGTAACTGAAGGCCTGCAAGGGCTATGAGCACCAAAACTAACATAACAGTAGTGAAAACATGAGTAGAGAAAGTGAAATTAGTGAATGGCGGAGGTTACTTGTATTGCCGCTATTTATTAACCTTTCCCTGTTTCATTGGCAATGGCGCATGCGAAGAATGATCGTCGGTAATCCTCCGTATTATGTCTAATTTGTCGGATTTTCTTATAGCGGTCATTATGAAAGACGCTTGTAGGAGGAAGTAGTACGTTGCCCTGTAATATAACATTTAATCACGGAACTAAGTGTGTCAGATACTGTGCTTTGTGTAGGAACTAAAGATTTTACTCCATGTAAAAGAAAAGCGAACATTATCATTGTATTACCTATGATTTTTATTACGTCTGTTTTTCAATGTAGTGTTAAGGTCTCCGATTTTGTTCTTCATCTGATAAAGACGAAGGGAACTTATAATTGTTAATATTAGGTATTACAACGTGACAGTAACGGTAAAAGTTATATACAAGGCAGAAATAAAGGAGTGCTCGTCTGTGACAAATAATTAGGTGAGACTCTATATATTACTCTTTGAGTCATTCTAATTAGTGGAGCTGGACAGACGCTGAGGAGATTTCGAACGAGCCTTCAAATAAATGCGGTGACTTTCGATGGACTCAAAGACACGTATCAAAAAATTTGCCACAGCTCTTTACCAACATATTACCACACAACAAAACACAGACAAGGCGAGTTTAGTTTCAATGGACATTTCCATACACCATTTGAAAACCAAGAATACATGTCAATCTTGTTTATAAAACCATAAAACACAATAAAAAATAACAATGTAGCCCGACTCTTCCCGAAAAGTAGTCTCCCGCCATCTCAACAGCAAAATTTCCTGTGACACCTCTTTTGTAGCGTTACGTTCACTTCGTACTTCGTTCAACTTTTTCTGTCTCTTCTGGTAAGGCTTCCAGTCTGATAAGGAGTTCTGACGAAATGGTGGAACAAGTGATATGTAAGCCATTTCTTTCGTAGATTAATACAAATTCTTTAAGGTTCTCAGCCAGGCATCTGTTCTTTCGGCTATTTGTCATATGTGGTCATTCCATTTTAGACTGTTCCGTATGGGCACGGCAGTTACTGGTATTACGGTATTTAATTTTCCCAGTCGTTTAACACCGATATGTAATCTCACATTTTTGCCTGACCTCATATTCGTACATGAGGATGGAGTTACTTTTGTGAGGCCATCCTTATTAGGTTTCAGGATGGTTGCTTCAACAATATCATGACCGACACCTGTCCTTACCTTTAAATACACGGGGTGAGGCAGCTAAGTAATAACACCTCTTGTATATCCCCAACCGTAATAGATACAAAGATTCCGTTTGGACAGTGAATTTCAGGGACAGGGGCTACTTGAATACATCACATTTAATGTCTGTGCAATTTTTTATTACAGATATATGAGGCCATCTTTGTTTTTTTTTTTGTAATGGAACCCTATGTTAAATTTTAGCGTAACATGGTGGGCTTAAAAAGACGGTTTCAAATATGTGTATAGCATAATATTTGGGCGAATAGTTTCTGAGACACGGATATGTTCTCGTATCGTGTTCGTCCTTTCAAGGGGCGTTGTACAATGCAAACAAGAAACGAAATGAATATTGTTTCAGTTGATATCTTCATGTCACTGTTAGCATATTCCATCTGGTGTCACAATTTTGCATTGCCTCACGTAGCATCCTATAACCTAATGAAACCATATGTCAGGCATAACACTATCTGGTAATCAGCTAAGTGAATATATCCTGTGTTACAGTGAATACATGAATCATTCACATCTAGCACTACGGCAGATAAATTTGTCACGAAGATTATACACTTACATGTTGTGGCACTACCGCCACATACATCGCTTTTGTGATAATGAGTGAATCTGGCAGATGCTTTCATCCATTCTGCAGGAAAACACATAATTAATAGTTTTCTGGAGTAAGATTTGTGAATTTCCCTTCGCTAAAGCAGACGTGAGGGAGTGTTGCCACTGACTTGGGTGGTCGCAGGGCTATAAGTACGGGACGACTCAAGCCAACTCCCACCCTGCTGGGCTGCTGGTTCGCAGAGGCGTTGTGGCCACATAATGGACGTTGGCCCGTTTTCGTTGTCTGTGAGGCATCGTGGGGTCGCAAGTTACAGCTGGTCGATCATAGGTTCCCTGAGCTTCTCTTGCGACAAATCTGCATTTCCTGTTGGATGCTGCAAATAAGCGGCACTGACATTGCGTAATGTTGAGTGTGGGAAAGTTCCAGAATCTAACCGTCCAAATGACGTCTGCCTATTAGAAAGATCACCAGCATAGGCTCTGGAGCGAAAATGTCTGAACAAATGAGTGACGGCAAAGCGCATACAGTGTACAAACCTCTGACCAGTTAATGGACATGCTGTAAGCGACAGTCGAGAAATTTTGTCAGGCCTTCCCTGCGTTTCAGCTTGTTCAGAAGAATCCTTGGTCGTCACTGTGGTGGAAGTTGTGAATCCTCCTGTGCAAGACGTGGTTTTCTGGGAGGAGAGAGGAACGTGACTTGGAGAGAAAGGCCGGAGAGGCGTGGCCGAGAGGTCACATCGACAGAGAAAGAGGCGCCTTGTCGCACACAGGAGCAGTTTGCGCCGTGTCGATCTAGTAAGTCTCGCTATTTAGCGCTAGCCCGGGCCTGCTCTGTGCAGATTAGAACCGTGAGGTCAATTCTGCAAGTCGTGATGCTCACAAGTGTCTTTACTTATTTGGATCTTGAATCCAATTTTAAGCTGCGTTCGCGACCTGCACAGATTCAGGGGCAGGCGCCACGTATGAAACTGCCGCTCACGCGTCGCACAACTGTCTTTGCTTTCTTTCGATGTCCAACGCCAGCCCCCGCGCCCTGCTGAGTGTGTACCCCTGGTCTCTGTTATGTCCGTTTTCTAGGCAATGTTCTGCTCCCTTTGTTTTATATGGCGCTTGTGCTCAGTACAACGCTCCGCAACCATGCGAATTGTTTGTCCAATATACATCCCGTCACATTCACAGGGTAGACCATACACGCCGGACACTCTAAGAGCAATGTCGTCTTTAACAGGGTGCATCATATCTCGTATCTTGGGGACGGGCCAGAACACTGGTCTTAGTCCATGTCTTGCAGCAGACGACCTAACTTACTGCTAGTTGCCACAAGTTTTATTCACATAACAGTCTGTTACTGTATTTTTGAGCATGTCAGCATGGATTCTGTTGTGGAATATAGTTTGTTAGATTTTTCAGCGTTATTGTTTTTTCATTGAGCTTCAAGTAAGCGACCGTATTTTTCTCGATTGAGAGAAAAAATTCATTTAACGGAGAGGCAATCTAGGGGAAGTAAATCCCGTGTTTAAAAGAACTGATTTGTTTTCCCTCTTTTTTTTTCATTGTCCTACAACATTTCAGGTTAAGCGACCCTCGTTAAATAATAAATATGACCGATTTCTTCTGTATAACTTAATTGTGCTTTTACTATGACGGCATTCCGCAACAGAGCAGGTGCCCCTGCATGGAACAATTTATGTGTGACAGGAAATGTAATGAATTTGGACGACGAACGACTAATGAGAACTGCTCTCATTTACATTCAGTGCAGTCTTTAAATGAAAGAGGTTTATAAATTACTGTGATTAGCAGTTTTCAGAGAAAAGGTAATAGAAGACTTACATCAGTTTCTAAATCGTTTGTGTGCTGAACACTGAGCCGGTACGGCTGGCTATTTAAATTATTTTTTGTTTTTGATATCACTCACCTTCTCACTACTCTCGGCGATGTCAATATTGAGATCAGATTGGAGTCTCTGGTCGCCGCATATCTTTGGCCAGCTGGCTTCCCGCACGCCTCGAGGCGACAGAACGAGGAAGAAGAGGGTTACTGTGAGTTAGCTCCGGATTGTGCGTGAGGATCGACGTCGCTGTCGGAAGACATGACCGCCTGATCGGTGGGCCCCGCGGAAGCAGTCGGTTGGGGACGGAACACCGTTGGCTCGAAGGACTTGGTGTGGAGGGCCGGTGCTGTCCCGATGGCGATCATCATGTGGTCATTCAAGGGCTGAAAAGTGATTTCTGGGTTCTGCCCTTGAATTCCGACGAAGAATTACGGTAATTATGGTGTATGAGGTGAACGCAAGAATTCTAAAAAAGTGCACCTTGGTGGCGCGTACATCAGACTCGAGTGGTGTAAGCTTTGCGTCGGTACTGCAGTCTCCAGTTAGAGCTCTGCTTGAGGGGGGGGGGGGGGGGGGGGGAGAACGTTGTTATCGGAATTGTCATCTATTCAGCTGCTTTAAAGTAAATGACTGTTTTGGATCAAAGTGAATCCAAGTGAGGGACCGGATCATTGCTTGTCTTATTAAGAAACCTACGTCGGCCCCCAGCCCGTTAAACTCTGGTATCTAGATTTGCAACGTGTAACTTGACTCTCTGGTAGTGTCTACGAGTAAACTTTGGAGGTACCATTAAGTGTTTGTAGTAAGATTAACTGTGGAGCTTTTCAGTCGGACGCTTATGAATCCTGTCAATTGCAGGTACCTCTCATGGTATTTTACGGTTCTACTTGTGATGGCCAAGTCACCGATAGTATTTTAATAATTTGGCGTAGGACGTTATCTTGTGATTTCGTGTGGAACTCCCAAGCGTTTAAAGCCCCAAATATATTCTTACTGACTTTGCTGAGGTTGCCTTGCAGAAGTTGTTGATTTGTCTCTTGCCTACCCCACTGTCCTGCTGTTTGCTGCGGTGCGGTATAGTCGAAGTGTTCAGTAGTACCGCATCTACTCCCCCGCCCGTTTTAGGATTTTCGTGCCGCTTCCATATCGACGTATAATACCAGTATGCCAATTGTGTAAGTTGGTGGCATCCTGTTAACGTTTTGTACATCGTGGAAAGTCTTTCCCGTGCCGCATGCGATCCTGAAGGACAGCACGGTGCACAACAGCGATTGACCACGGCGAAAGCACAGGATATCTATTATATGCAATTTTTTAACAGATGTATCCACTGAGCTTAAGAGTTGACTCCCTTTTTATTTATTTTCAAAGGGAAAGATTACAAACATGGTCAATTATAACACCTGTGCTTAATTATTTGTCATAATTCGTTGGATGTCGTATGAATCACATGTATGGAAGTTTATAGTGTAAAGTATTTAACAGGAAGGAAAATATTTTGTGATACGGTGAGCATCGTACGGGCTACGGGGTTTGAGTGTACGTTGATAGTAATCACATTTTATTCCACTTAAGTTGTTTTAATTAAAAATTTTTTGATCAATATTTTATTGCCTTTAGAGATCACAGGCGATATCTAGGAAATTTTTGGTATTACCATGTGGCGTTAGAAACTTTTATTTAACCTTTGCTTGAAAAGGGATTTTGAGTTTTAAGCGTTGTAAATTGATTCTGGGAGCTGTTCTTTGATGTGTTCTTATTCAAAAGACAGTTGGTTACACAATGCTTCAAGAACTTTCATTAAGAAACTATACTGAGGATTTGGCTGTTCGTGGTACCGAATGTTACTATTTTAAAATCATGTTAACGAAGTTGTAAATTTTAAAGATAAAAAGAACTTTTGTTAGTGAAACTATGCCTGCTAGTACTCCTCACAACTTCCAAGTAGTCAAGGCCTTCGGGCGTTGTCTGACGTTTACCGCGGAATCTACCCCAGCTAACGCTGTGGCTTCATGTCGAGCACGTAAGCGTGGAAACATACAGCACTTCCCACTGTCGAGCCCCAGCACGCCACCCGCTCGCAGCAACGTCCTAACAAGCACCACCTTTCAGAGTATAGTACACGGATTTTGTTCTGCGGGAACAGCTCCTTAGACAGATGGACAATTTGAATAATCCCCAGCTTTGTTCTTAGTGCATCCGTGTATTCCTTAAATACAGGAAAGATTCCAGTCTACATGGGTGCTGAATATTTAAATATATTCGTCCTTGTTCTAAGCCAATTACAATGTTCACAGTAATGATAGCAGGGTAGTGTTTTAGCTTACGAATGTGAACTTTGCTTATCACGTCTTCAGTTAAAGTCCAGTTCATCTGTTACATTTTCGTTCTGGCATAGTTCTTCGTCTTGGATACAGCAGAGTGAAGTATTTGACTGGTTTTAAATCTTTGGAGCCGTTGCTAGTCTTACCGTACCTCTTCTTAACATTGATGTAAACTGGACAATGAGTGGTTTCGCTTGCTGGAGCGGTTTTACTACAGTTAGTTTTTACATAATAATAATACCATTTACTTCGTAAAGTGGAGATGATATCGTTCTTACAACTTCTTGTTTTCCAAGATTCCCCATAAAGTGTTTGCTATTCTCCGTATTCAGTCGTCAATGTGCAGCCTTTGTTCAGAGGCTTCGCCTATTTGCTCCATTCAGGACTTAATGCTGTGTATCCTGTAAGCTTTGCGTTAATCGTTTCACTTCAAATTATTTTCGGATAACATTTTTATGCCTCTGATTTTTTCACCTTGGCATTCAAATAGTGTCGTTTCTTGAGCTGCATATCTGACTTCAATCCATCGCATGATATGTTGGAAAGAGTAATCTGCGACCAACCTTTCTGTTGAGCTCTTATTGTTAAGAGTTTGTGACTTTTGCTTATTTATAGCTCACTGTTAGGGTGATGCACACTTTCTCATTTAACTTAACATCTGATTTTCATGTCGCCTAAAGGGTCATCAGTTTCAAGTACCCCTTCTGCAATATTCACAGGCAACAAGTGGCAATACAGCGAAACGTAGGAGAATGAAACATTTTAGCATGGAAGTGAAGACCTCGAAGTGGTAAACAAACGAAGGCAGTCTCCAAGGTTTGAGAACGTTTTATGGGAATAAAATACTCCAGACCGCTTAATACATGTCCTTTTTTATAACGTCATTTCGGCTACTGCCATCGTCAGATCAGAACTTAAAATTCTAAGTGTTGAAAAATTCAAGATTTGATACGATGATGGCGATGGCGAGACCGATGTAATAAAAACACATAATTGATAGTTAATTACAGGTTCCATAGATTATTTGAACCGTTCTTTTATCGAAATTATGTGGAACGAGTCAGTTTACAACACATACACACATGATTAATACTAACATTAGTCGAAACATAATTTTTTGGTCCTATTCCTGCAACTGTTTTTGCAAGCTACCTAATTTCTCGTCAGAATTCATGCACTTCCCCAAAAGTAATTATCACTGGCCCCATACAAGCATTATTCAACACACATCGTTGCAAATTGATATTCATAGAGGTATCGACGGAGAATACAGAGATGTAAACTTCGGCAGATGAAGAATCAGTGTGTCATGCTGTAGCACAATTTCTCAGCGTTACTGTCGGCGACAGTAAACAGGGGACATGTTGATACAAGGGCATAAAATCTTTGCAGATTTAACTCGGTGTACTCACGGTGGACAGTAAATATGCTTCGCAGCAGGCATGTGAACAATATAAACAGATATCATTTGATAGAGGATGTGTAGCTGGCCTCAAAGAAGCCGGCTCGAGTAACTGGTGAATCGCTCGATATCAGAATTGGAGCGATGCCACTATTCGACGATGTTGACAAGAATGGATGAACAATGGCCGAACACAGCGTCAAGACTGAAGCGGTCGAATTAGAGGCATACCAGAACGTGATGACCGTGCAATGGTGAGAGAGCCACGCAGAGCCCCGGATTCATCGTTCTCATCGATCTGACACGCAATTGGCGCTTCAGTGACGGACCATTAATAGCCGTCTCACAAATGGGGACTGAGCTCACTATGACCCTTGCCCCAACTACCATTGACCTCTGTGAGCCAACAAGCCCGTTTGCAGTGGAGTTGGGCACATTCGGCTTGCAGCATCATTCACAGCAGAATTGTCTTCAGCGATCAGTCCCACTTCCTGCTGAGCCAAGATGACTGTCGCCCCCCATATGGGCGGACAATCAGGAGTGGTGGCTTCAGGTGCTAGTTCTTTTCATAACAGGACCGCCTTGTTAGTCATCCGTGGCGCCCTTACAGCACAGCGGAACATTGACGATATTCTACGCCCTCTTTTCTTGTCCTTCATGTCAAGCCACCCTGGTCTTAGATTTCAAGAATATAATGCCCGACCGCACAATGTGAGAGTTTCTACTACTTGTCTTCGTGCTTGCCAAACCACACCTTGGCCAGCAGGGTGTCCGGATATCTCTCCAGCTGAGAACATTTAGAATATTATGGGTAGTACCCTCAAACAACGTCGAAACTTAGATGATATAACTCGCCTATTGGTCAGAATTTGGCACGATATCCATTAGAAGAGCACCCAAGAGCTCTGTCAACCAATGCCATGCCGAATAACTGCTTGCATAAGGACCAGGGCTGGACCAACGCGTTGTTGACATGCTCAATTTATGACGCTCAGTCTCTTGAATAAATCATCCAGGTTTTTCAGATTAATATCATTTGTTTGTATGTACATGTACACTACATTTACCGATTTCCACCCGTTTTTGGATATTTATTTCGTAGTGTGTCTTTTTTGTCTTAGAGTGTATATACTGAATAACGTTTGTAACGACTTAGCTAATTCACCCACGACCGATATTGGAGGATAAAATTGGGAACTCACTCACGTTGCTTTCAACCATGCTTGATGCTTGTCTATGCCTTTATCATCTCATAAGTTACAATTAATTAGCACGCCTAGAATGTCACGAAATCACATATATTTGTGCATAAATAAAAACTACTCTAAGACTGTCGGTCATTGTTTGATACTTGAATTACGTCAGGCTTCTATTCATCTTTCTCGTGGTGGTCTTGCATTAAATAACTACAAGGTTTAATGATAAATGCTAATTATTTTTCACTAAAAAAACTATTTTCTGGGATAGAGTAGATTATATAGCCTACTATTGCCATCTACTTATTTTGTATCTGTTATAGTGCATCTATTCTACGTAGTTTATAGGTTTTAACTTAATCAATTACTGTTACATCACGGCTCTTGTTGAAATTCGTGTACAAACACAGACTTATCCCTTTTACTCAGACACACTAATCACACAAACATTGATTTTTGTAAAATTTGCCGGCCGTTGTGACCGAGCGGTTCTAGGCGCTTCAGTCAGGAATCGCGCGACCGCTGCGGTCGCAGAATTGAATCCTGCCTCGGGCATGGATGTGTGTGATGTCCTTAGGTTAGTTAGGTTTGGGTAGTTCTAAGTTCTAGGGGACTGATAACCTCGGATGTTAACTCCCATAATGCACAGAGCCATTTTTTTTATAACCTTTTTTAGTCATGATCGCATATAGGAAATCTGGTAACTAGTTTTCACCATTACCAGCCACCTTCAGATGAAATTTCACTCTACTCTGCCTAAGATGTGAGAAGACTTTGTATTGTGTCCTCTTGTCTTAAACACTTCTGTGTACAGTTTGATCTGAAGACATCTAGTAACGGTCAAAAGTATTTACCAGACTTTATATCTGCGATCTTGACTAGTTAAAAATGTCACAAAAAATGAGTATTCCTTGAAGTAATTGATCGCGTCCTATACTGACAATGCCAGTAACTACATTAATCATACACGCAACAAACATAGTACTTGAGCTATATTACAAACAAGGCAATATATGAATTCATATGAGTGTGTCCGAATTACCATGTGGCGTAGAGCACGTGGTCCAACAGTGACTGTCAGTTATAAACATTACTTGCATACAGAGTCGTTGTAATTTATCTCTTCAATATAAGCGATTTAGCTTTTTAGAATTAACAAGGAAATCTTGCTTTCAGGTCTCCACTTCCTCTGACGACGCTACAGTGAGTTGGGCAATACACTGATCTTTATGGAGTAGCCTATCACTCTGCAAAGGCGGGTATGCTACTTTTGAACTTTCCGGAAGATTGAAACTGAGTGCCGAACCAGATCTTGCATTTGGCTGGAATTACTCTGGATGGTTCTCTGGCTTTTCTTGTCACACAAGCGAGGCGCTATTAATAGTATCTCCCTGGAATGTTAGTTAGCCACTGGTACTACACTGACCTACTATTCCTTGACATATACATTCATTCGGGCCTTCCGTTCCGTGTGCGGCGAAAATTTAATACGTGATAAAGTACACTACTGGCCATTAAAACTGCCACACCACGAAGATGGCGTGCTACAAACGCGAAATTTAACCGACAGGAAGAAGATGCTGTGATATGCAAATGATTAGCTTTTCAGAGCATTCACACAAAGTTGGCGATGGATTTCTCATACACAAACAGCAATTGACCGGCGTTGCCTGGTGAAACGTTGTTGTGATGCCTCATGTAAGGAGGAGAAATGCGTACCATCACGTTTCCGACTTCGATAAAGGTCGGATTACATCCCGTCGCGATTGCGGTTTATAGTATCGCGACATTGCTGCTCGCGTTGCTCGAGATCCAACGACTGTTAGCAGAATTTGGAATCGGTGGGTTCAGGATAGTAATACGGAACGCCGTGATGGATCCCAACGGCCTCGTATCACTAGCAGTCGAGATGACAGGCATATTATCCCAATGGTTGTAACGGATCGTGCAGCCACGTCTCGATCCCTGAGTCAACAGATGGGGACGTTTGCACGACAACCATTTGCACGAACTGTTCGACGACGTTTGCAGCAGCGTGGACTATCAGCTCGGAGACCATGGCTGCGGTTACCCTTGACGCTGCATCAACAGAGAGGAGCGCCTGCGATGGTGTACTCAACGACGAACCTGGGTGCACGAATGGCGAAACGTCATTTATTTTTTTTTTTGGATGAATCCAGGTTCTGATTACAGCATCATGATGGTCGCATCCGTTTTTGGCGACATCGCGGTGAACGCACATTGGAAGCGTGTATTCGTCTTCGCCATACTGGTGTATCACCCGGCGTGATGGTATGGGGTGCCATTGGTTACACGTCTCGGTCACCTCTTGTTCGAATTGACGGCACTTTGAACAGTGGACATTACATTTCAGATGTATTACGACCCGTGGCTCTACCCTTCAATCGATCCCTGCGAAACCTTACATTTCAGTACGATAATGCACGACCGCATGTTGCAGGTCCTGTACGGGCTTTTCTGGATACAAAAAATGTTCGACTGCTGCCCTGGCCAGCACATTCTCCAGATCTCTCACCAATTGAAAACGTCTGGTCAATGGTGGCCCAGCAACTGGCTCGTCGCAATACACCAGTTACTACTCTTGATGAACTGTGGTATTGTGTTGAAGCTGCATGGGCAGCTGTACCTGTACATGCCATCCAAGCTCTGTTTTACTCAATGCCCAGGCGTATGAAGGTCGTTGTTACGGCCAGAGGTGGTTGTTCTGGGTACCGATTTCTCGTGATCTATGCACCCAAATTGTGTGAAAATATAATCACATATCAGTTCTAGTATAATATATTTGTCCAATGAATGCCCGTTTATTATCTGCATTTCTTTTTGGTGTAGCATTTTTAATGGCCAGTAATGTACTTTCTTCTGTGGTAACATTAAACAAATCGGTATCTTCATTTACACTGTTTTCCACAACTTTCATCTCAGCTTTGTATTTAAAAGTGTTTTAAGTGTGCTATTAATGAATATGCAGTTGAAATTTGCTTCTGTTATTTCATGGAATTCGGGGCTGTGTTAAAACACGCTACGCACTGCAGTGTGGCGCTAGGACGCAGTGCGACCCGGACTGCTTTATTAAAGCGGCTGGCCGGGTCGAGTTTCGATCTCACTGCGAGTGGTAGTGCCGCCGCCGCCGCCGCCGCCGCCGCCGCTGCTGCTGCTGCTGCGACCGCCGACGCCCGCCCCCACAGCAGGGGCCACCTCCCAGTGCGCTCCCGCGCGCCCGGCTGCTTGTTAGCTTTGAAGGTGCTCGAGAACCACTGAAGCGCATATTGCTACTTCAGTCTCAATTTAGTGGCTATAATATCGAGTTAACCGCGCCTGTGCCGTCCTCTCTGGCCTGCGATATCGCTGCCTCGAAAACTCTCAGACCGGCTCGCAAAAGCGGAGGGCTAAGGGGTGGAAAACTTCGGTGCGGAAAAGGAGGTGGCGGAAGGCCACTTGCGACGATGTATTTATTACAAAACGAGAGGGGAATGGAAGGGAAAGGGACGGGAGGGAAAAGGCGAGGGGTGAGGGAGCCGGCTACCTTGTTATTATTTAAGGGACAACATGGACTTGGGGAGCCGTCGACCTGTTTCATTCGACGCAGTCTTTTACCAGCTTTCTTCGCCTACAACTGACGTCCTATGTCTGTTAACCCTTCGGTAATTCTGTAAAACTGTTTCATGTTCATATCATCTTATGGTAATATGATTGTACTGACATTCACGACGATTTGCAAAATATGGTATCTTGGAGTAATTGTCTTTAGCATAAATAAACACAGGGAGCTACCTCCACGCAGACAATAGATACCTATAAGAGCTATATGTTAGGCACTCAGTTGGAAGAATAATTTGATGCAGCTGTCGATACTAAACTACCTTGAGCAAGCCCCTCCTACCCCACATACCGATAGCAAATACTGCGTTCAAATACTGCTTGCTGAATATATAAATCAAATAACATCTCGCAAAGTCTACAACACTATCGCACTCCCTTCTCCAACACCGCATGTCTTTCATGCTCAAGCAAATAACCGTAGTAAACATGGGTCCATATGTAAAAGTGCAGTCATGATAATGTTACAATAACAATGCAATTGCCTCAGGTTGTTTTGCATGATGATTCTTATGCTGATTGAATGAGCATGTGGTAGATCAGCATTATGGACTGGTAAATTCTGACGTTGCTGCTCGGGAATACATAGTACGAGTCCTTGGCAAAAAGTTCATCGGTCATTGCTCGACGTTGCCATGATCTCTCAGTTCCCCCCGACTTCAAACATTTTTTCGCCGGATGGGGGATATATTTAAAAGCTTTGGTGTATTCCAGACCATTGATAGTGTCGTTGAACACCGATATCGAATTGTGGATGATTGTCAGTGCATTCGGAACATACCTGCGATTTTCGAAAATGTACGGGCATCGTTGAGAAAAGTGCGCAGAAACCCGCCTTCTCATAAACGGTTCCTATGTTTAACACTTCTTGTAAAGTGTATGTTCTCAGGTACACATACGAAGTTGCACTGTCGGGATCTTTTATAAGGCGTACCCAGTCGTAATACGTCATATCGGGGGAACCATTCGTTTTCGGACTTGCAATGATTAGAATTACGTCTTTGTTCCATTGCACCCTACTAGCCTCTTCCATTTGTGCCTCTAACAGTCAAACAACGTATATCGTGCGTATAAAAGGATGGAACCTCAGAGTTTAGCATTCCGTTACAAATGAGATAAACATGTATTTAGAAACTGGAGATCAGCCGTTCACCTTTCTAAAAGACTCATATCGCTCTTTCCAAATGTTTCCAAGAAAAGAAGCCTATGAGACAACAAATTTTTTTTCTGAGCAAAATTTGTATCTATCATTCTGGCATTCGCAAAGGATGCAGCAGAGAAAGCGCCGTGCAAGGCCTAAAGAAATGAATTCCCTGCAGTGGCAAACGAAGAGAAAAGGAAAGGAGCTGTTGGTGTATTCTGTGTCATTGCCAGATTTTATGATATTCTTGGTCGCAATATTGGTTTCATGTGTTGTTTGTACTTCATATTATCTGTCAGTACACAGTTGAGAAGTGATGAAGAACAGACAAGTTTAAGGGACTAGTCAGGAAGAATCACTGACCAAAGAAGGGGGATACGGAAATCCTAAGGAATGGAGATAAACGCTTGGACGTGTCTGAGGCTATAGCTCAGTAGGTAGTTCAGTTGAAGACGAATGGACATCTCTAAAGAGAACTATCAGTGAAGTTGGAAGGAAAAGCATAGCAACATAGAAGTTATCGGCGAAGAACCAACTATGCAAGTTGGTGTGTAGAACACATGAGTCTGGTGATATAACACCTGACTTTCGGGAAAATATCATCCACACAGTTTCGAAAATTTCAAGAACTGCCAGGTGCAAGGACTGTCTCTCAATCATCTTAACAGTCCATATATCCAAAGTGATGCCAGGAATGATATGCAGAAAGATGGAAAACCAAGGATGTGTTAGATGGAGATCAGTTTGGCTTTAGAAAAGGTAAAGGCACCTGGGAGGCTATTCTTACGTTGCTGTCTGGAATGGAAGAAAGACTAAGGAAAAGTCAAGACACGTTCATAAGATTTGTCGACCTGGAAAATGCGTCTGACAATGCCAAATGGAGCAGTAAGACTATAAGACAAAGAACGAAGTTCTATGATTGTAATATATGTAAGACGGAAGTTTCACTTTCTGTTTTATTGACTTCGATCCCATAAAACGCGATCACTGATCAATAACATTCCTAATTTCCTGAATTAATTTCGAAGGGTATATGCATAAAGCATTAATACGATCCCGTCACTTATTTTCAAAGAGTGCTCTTCGTTTTCAATGATATGCGGTGTCACATGCCGATGAAAATGGCATTTTCCTATATTTGCTTGTATTTACAAGTTATTTGTCTGCTATATGGCCGGCCGGAGTAGCCGAGCGAATCTAGGCGCTACAATCTGGAACCGCGCGACCGCTATGGTCGCAGGTTCGAATCCTACCTCGGGCATGGATGTGTGTGATGTCCCTACGTTAGTTAGGTTCTAGTAGTTCTAAGTTCTAGGGGACTGATGACCAAAGAAGTTAAGTCCCATAGTGATCAGAGCCATTTGAACAATTTCTGCTATATGTATGCAAACATTTATTTTGAAATTCGTTTTGTCTTCATGATTCAATAGCCTATGCTACGCTTAGGTTTTGCTTGTGCTACTCCGTACGTTTTCAGCAGGTAATTCACTTCCAGTAGTCATTACATTATTTCAAACGATCATTCACTTTGAATTACTTCTCGGTCCCTTTATTAACTTCTGCATTCGTATCATACGTAGAAGATATGTGGCTCAAATTCAAACAAGGAGTACCGGCAGGAATTAAGAGAGTTACACGAAACAAATTAATAAGAGACGTAGCTGACACACCATAGTATACAAAACAGGTCAGAACACAGAAGCAGAAAGATCGAAAAAAGCATGCCAAATTTAAAAGAACTCAAAAATCACCAAGACTGGTGAACTTTTACAGAAGATTTCAATTTGGCTCAGACTTCAATGCGATATCCTTTTAATAGTTTCCATAATGCAACGCGCTCCCGAAATGCGGCAGAAAATCAAGACATTGTTGTCGCATGTGAAGTACACAAGCAGTAATAGTTCAGTGCGCCATGCAATGGTAATGCTGCCAATGACAGAGCCACTGAAGTTACTAAACACATTTTTCCGAAATTCATTTACCAGAGTCGAAATATGGCCACGGGAGTAGACAAAATTCCGCTAGAGCTACTGATAGCTTCTGGTGAGCAAGATGTACGAGACTTCCAGAAGAATATAATAATTCCAATCCCAAATAAAGCATGTGTAGACAGGTGTGAAAATTACCGAACTATTAGTTTAATAAGTCACGGCTGCAAAATACTAACATGAATTCTTTACATACGAATGGAAAAACTGGTAGAAGCTTCCTCGGGGAAGATCAATTTGGATTCCTTAGAAATGTTGAAGCACGTGAGGCAATACTGACCCTACGACTTATCTTAGAAGATAAATTAAGGGAAGGCAAACCTACGTTTATAGAATTTGTAGACTTAGAGAACGCTTCTGACGATGTTGACGAGAATACTGTCTTTCAAATTATGACGGTGGCATCGATGAAATACAGGGGGCGAAAGGCTATTTACATTTTGTACAGGAACCTAATGGCCGTTATACGAGTCGAGGGACATGAAAGGGAAGCAATAGTTGGGAAGGGCGTGAGACAGGGTTGTAACCAATCCCCGATGTTATTCAATCTGTATATTGAGCAAGCAGTAAAGGAAACAAAAGAAAAATTTGGAGTAGGAATTAAAATACATGGAGAAGAAATAAAAAAAAATTGGTTTGCCGATGACACTGTAATTCTGTCAGACGGCAAAGGACCTGGAAGAGCAGTTGAACGGAATAGACAATGTCTTGAAATGAGGTTATAAGAGGAACATAAACAAAAGCACAACGAGGATAATGGAATGTAGTGAAATTAAATCAGGTGATACTATGGGAATTAAATTAGAAAATGAGACACTTAGACTAGCAGATGATTTTTCCTATTTGGGGAGCAAAATAAGTGATGATGGTCGAAGTAGAGAGGATATAAAATGTAGACTGGCAATGGCAAGGAAAGCGTATATGAAGAAGAGAAATTTATTAACATCGAGTGTAGATTTTAGTGTCAGGAAGTCTTTTCTGAAAGTATTTGTATGGAGTGCAGCCTTGTAAAAACGTGAAACATGGACGATTAATAGTTTAGACAGAAAGAGAATAGAAGCTTTCGGAATGTGGTGATTTGTTACCCACTGTCCGTCCGCCGGCCTTAGGAAACCCTTTTAGTCAGAAAACGGTAGACATATCAAATTGAATTGGTGGGACTGATAATTTGCCAATATCG
Organism: Schistocerca piceifrons; assembly: GCF_021461385.2. Classification (NCBI taxonomy): domain Eukaryota; kingdom Metazoa; phylum Arthropoda; class Insecta; order Orthoptera; family Acrididae; genus Schistocerca; species Schistocerca piceifrons. Next base: position 315,842,157 of record NC_060138.1, read on the forward strand.
ATGTGGAAAACAGCAAAAGTCCTTTAGATCTTCGATTCCCGGGATACATGAACTTTCTATATACGTTATCAAGTTTGTACTGAACCTTCAGAGCGTGTGTCCTATTCGCACCTGAGCAATTTTTTGGAGTTTAGCTTTCTTCTTATTCTTAAAATTAGTTGTGCGTTACGCAGAAGAGCTTCAGAAAAAAGTGTAAACAATACCAGTGGGTCATTGCGTTAGGAACGACTAATTCCCTTCGCTTCACGCAAAATGTGAAATGAAGGTCGTATGGACATCTGGCTTCGTTCGTGCTCTAAAAGTGTGAACTTTGTGTATGTTGGCGAGAACCAGAGGTTGAGTTTTGTCCTGACCGATGTAGTTATCGGAGAACGCAGACCGGCAACCGTGTGGTTTCAGGTGCGGCTGGCCACTGCTGAAATTGCAGGCCGGCGCTAAATATGCGTGGTCGGCAATTACGCGACCGCAACCACGCTGCGGCTTTTGCTGAGGGCGCGCATGTTTTCTGAATTGCCGTTACTATGCTGGGGGCAGGCGCACCTGATCAGCCTAGTCACAAACTGGCAGTGCCAGATCGAACAATCTGGAATGGTAAGAATATGCATTTTCATATTAAGCTGAAAGCTTTACTAAACATTATTATTCATTTATCCAATACGACAATTTTTCTGCCCCCACAGTGATCTGCTTGAAACTATGCTGCATTTACCACAGAAGACATCACAAGGATGTGATTGTGATGACGGCTTATCGGCTTATCCTAGAAATGAATATTCTCAAAAACTGAAATTTGAAAATAAAAGTGATTACAACATTCCATATTAATGTCTATACTCATTTCACTGTTCTGATTACCTCACAGATACTGGTTGGCAACGTAAGTGGCTATGATTTTCGCTCTTGCATATTTAGCACAAACTTCCATTTTCAAGTACGTTATTTCCTAGCCACTGCAGATAATAGCGAACGGGCTGGGAAGTGTTGTACAATCATATCTTCGTGATATTTGTATTTAAAAAGAATTATATTGTTTTTCTTACGCTTAAATTGATTAACATGCTACATGCACAGAAGATACACTAGTCTCACATAAAGTTGTCTTAGGCTTCTTACTAATCAGTCGCACAAAATAATAATTTCTGCTGAAGTGTGTAGTATCCCTCCTTTCTCTCTTAGTTTATGTAAGAAAGGGTCTAATAGTACACCCGTGATCTTGGTCCTGTCACAGGCTGACTATTGACAGTGCTCTCTGGTGACACAACAGTCTGCCACTGCACGCCCACTGCATCGATCTTGACGCGCGTCTGTATTACATGGACGCCCAGAATCTGATGTACAGGTGCGGGAATGGTCCACAGCTGAAGACAGAGGCACACAGCCGATACTTTGCGCCCAAGACGTGCAGTAATCCGTTGATACGTCCATCCACCTTCCTGGAGGCCCAGAATGCGGACCCATTCTCATGACTGAAGCTTTTCAACAGATAAATGCACTCCTCAGCAGGCATCATTGTACTATAGGATGAATGTTGCAAACACTATTCACCTGTGTACTCAACATGGTTACTATTTGTTCACTTTGTTCACGCTGCAGCGTGTCTTTGGAACAATACTCATTTGTTTCCGGTGATTATTACGCTTTCGTTCCAATAATGTGCGCTTTCATCGTAAAGATATGTTTTCGTGGTTAACTTAGCCGTATAGAATTACGGCTTGTTAAACGATGTGTATTTAATTTTGAAAGTGAATGATGAGTCTGATGTTGCTTCATCGAGGATGACACCATCAAATCCGCCCACTCTTATTCCTGGAAATAGAGATGTGATTCGGAGCCTAGCTTACAAAGTGATGTAAAATTTTGTGAAACACTGCGACATTGAAAAGCAGCAGCTCAGAATCTTACCCACTTGCTCGGTCTAGAAACTGCCTTCACAATGAAAATCGTGGCGACCCTAAAAAGATCCTTATGTAGTATCTGGTACGTATTATCTACCAGAGAGTTCCGTCATACATCGGTAGTGGGTCAGGGAGAGAGAGACCCATAAATTCGCTGACATCAACATCAGAACTTTATCATTTAGGCTGTTCCCAGAGTGGTGCCATCGTTGCATCCGTCCATGTGCGACAAGGCCATACCATGAATCCTGATATCAGCACCTTCGCTTTCTTACCACCATCGCTACCCCCACACCAGCCTCATGCCACCCTCCCCTCCCCATCGTGGCTGCCCCTGTCCGCCCGCCCCCCTGCTCTGACTGGCTCTATGCCCATACTCGGACAGTAGCGTGCAATTTCAGCTTTTAATTTGCCTGCAGCGCAGTTTTACCACTGATGTGAGTTACTGAAACCTGAGATTGTGACAGCACAAGAGTGGCTTAATAGGTAAAACGCATAACACCTACGTAAGCGCCATCGTTTCTTCACAGTCTGCACGTGTATCTAGTTCTCGTATTCAATTGGTGAACGGTGGCGCTAGGCAAAGAAGAATTTAGCAAACCTATCCACTGTAAACGTCTGTCAGACAAATGCACTCACTGACTTTAGCATCAAAAATCGAAAGAATGATAACGGTGGAGGGTATTACTGTAGACAGAACGAATATTGTTCAAGAAAAATGGCAATGCAGTAGAATAGCAAGAAGATGCAGTAGCTGGTTGTGTTCGTTACTATTATTATTATTATGTTTGTATGACGTTATACTTAGTAGTTTCTGTCATTATTACAGCTCTAGCGGAGCTACTTCTGGACAAAGAAATGGTGGTGTTCAGAGAAGCAGCAGGCCAATGTCAGAAAGAACATTGCAAAATTGCTCTGTGTTAATAAATACATCCTACAAATAAATTATTTCTTTTATTATACATCAGTCCACCTCACAGATGCAGTATATAAAGAGCCTTACTGCTGAAACGCAAATACACTCCTGGAAATTGAAATAAGAACACCGTGAATTCATTGTCCCAGGAAGGGGAAACTTTATTGACACATTCCTGGGGTCAGATACATCACATGATCACACCGACAGAACCACAGGCACATAGACACAGGCAACAGAGCATGCACAATGTCGGCACTAGTACAGTGTATATCCACCTTTCGCAGCAATGTAGGCTGCTATTCTCCCATGGAGACGATCGTAGAGATGCTGGATGTAGTCCTGTGGAACGGCTTGCCATGCCATTTCCACCTGGCGCCTCAGTTGGACCAGCGTTCGTGCTGGACGTGCAGACCGCGTGAGACGACGCTTCATCCAGTCCCAAACATGCTCAATTGGGGGACAGATCCGGAGATCTTGCTGGCCAGGGTAGTTGACTTACACCTTATAGAGCACGTTGGGTGGCACGGGATACATGCGGACGTGCATTGTCCTGTTGGAACAGCAAGTTCCCTTGCCGGTCTAGGAATGGTAGAACGATGGGTTCGATGACGGTTTGGATGTACCGTGCACTATTCAGTGTCCCCTCGACGATCACCAGTGGTGTACGGCCAGTGTAGATCGCTCCCCACACCATGATGCCGGGTGTTGGCCCTGTGTGCCTCGGTCGTATACAGTCCTGATTGTGGCGCTCACCTGCACGGCGCCAAACACGCATACGACCATCATTGGCACCAAGGCAGAAGCGACTCTCATCGCTGAAGACGACACGTCTCCATTCGTCCCTCCATTCACGCCTGTCGCGACACCACTGGAGGCGGGCTTCACGATGTTGGGGCGTGAGCGGAAGACGGCCTAACGGTGTGCGGCACCGTAGCCCAGCTTCATGGAGACGGTTGCGAATGGTCCCCGCCGATACCCCAGGAGCAACAGTGTCCCTAATTTGCTGGGAAGTGGCGGTGCGGTCCCCTACGGCACTGCGTAGGATCCTACGGTCTTGGCGTGCATCCGTGCGTCGCTGCGGTCCGGTCCCAGGTCGACGGGCACGTGCACCTTCCGCCGACCACTGGCGACAACATCGATGTACTGTGGAGACCTCACGCCCCACGTGTTGAGCAATTCGACGGTACGTCCACCCGGCCTCCCGCATGCCCACTATACACCCTCGCTCAAAGTCCGTCAACTGCACATACGGTTCACGTCCACGCTGTCGCGGCATGCTACCAGTGTTAAAGACTGCGATGGAGCTCCGTATGCCACGGCAAACTGGCTGACACTGACGGCGGCGGTGCACAAATGCTGCGCAGCTAGCGCCATTCGACGGCCAACACCGCGGTTCCTGGTGTGTCCGCTGTGCCGTGCGTGTGATCATTGCTTGTACAGCCCTCTCGCAGTGTCCGGAGCAAGTATGGTGGGTCTGACACACCGGTGTCAATGTGTTCTTTTTTCCATTTCCAGGAGTGTATTTATGGTGTGTTCACTGATAGACGATGCTTGTGAAAGTGTAACGATGACTTTAAACGTATAGCATCAAGCGCGGCGTGGTGTTTGAGTCCTCTGACAATGAAGGGCCGAACAGTTACGCAGCTTGATATTGAGTACACAGCGTACGTCATCACTTCTCGGCAACAGCCGCAGCTCAGCTACGACTGCGGAACACACAATCCACTAGTATATATATATATATATATATATATATATATATATATATATATATATAACACATGGGGGCTTCTCGGAAAGCAAGGGCCGATAGGTCGCGAAATGGAAACCACTGTACAAATCAAAAATGGCTTATTTGCAACAGTTTGATACAACTTCCAATTACTTATCTACATAGTCGTCGTTTCCATTTAGACATATTCCGTAGTTTTCCAATACCATTGTGATGGAAAGCAACCACCTATGCTTCCCGCCAATTCTCTACAGTGGTCTACAGCTCGTAGTCTGTGCCAAAAGGTTGTCTTCATAGCCAGCGGTTGAGTGAGCATAGATGAACCTCAGGGGGCTCCATTTGTGGGCTGTATTGTAGGTGATAAAACACTTCCCATCGAAAACGCTGCAGGAGCATCTTCATTGCCCCTGCAGTGTGTGGCCGGGAATTGTCGTGTAGAAGGAAACGCATGGTAGATATGTTATGTGGGTTGTTAAGCTTAACGCGAAGTCTTACATGTGCAAATTTGTCCATAGTCTCAGTATAATGATACAGTTAGGTATCGCTTCACTTTTTTTCTTTTACACAGAATATCATCGAATGTTCGATTATATTGGCCCTCTCTCAATTCCCTAGTCCTACCTACAGCCAGAAAGCCATACTGAGAGTTGTCCAAGCAGTCAATACATATGGTAGCGAATACATTGAATGACATGTCAGTTGCTATATGAACTTCATAAATGTACTTCAGACTCTCCAGTTTGAACGCGATATTAAGGATTGCATTATCTCAGACCAATGGCATAGTGGTCCTGGAGCATGTCTGGATCAAATAAAATATATTAAGAAGCATATGACGGCCAAAGCTGAAATATTTAGAGATCTCGTCCCAATTTTCCACGGCGACGTCATAGAGTACAAATACGCAGTTTGGCTTTACTCTTTCATGTGGTGAAATATCGTTGCTTTTGCTGAACGTCTGGTACGTTACGTCCTAAATTCCATGCAAAATCTACTGCATTAGCTGATATTTTTGTTGGAATGGGGGTTTTGAAAATTTGTATAATCCCGAACTCCCTCAGCGTGTCTTAACAGTGTTAGAATTAGACTACTGTCCCTACAATCATAAAATCTGATAGTTAAACTATGTATGTCAATGGGAAGTAATGATACATTCTTCTCCTTCTTCCGGTTATCCAGCATTTTCATTGTGGGATCAGTCCCTTATTAAAAGATGCTTGTGATGAGGATGTTCCGTCCATTCAGTCATGGCAGTGATCGTTCGTCTGCATTAGGATGCAGCGGTTTTATAGGGAAATAAATAACATGCTTCACTATTTCTTCAAATTTATGAACTCTTACTTTCAGCTGTTATATAAAGAATCTTAAACAACATTACAGCTCTGATGTCCACAACTGGAAAAGCTGAATCATACATTTCCACCTTCATCGACACACAGCGTGCATCCGTAGAGTTGATCTATGGTTTCTCTTGATGGGTGGAGAGTTAGGGCGATGTAAATGTAGCAGATTATTTCACAATGTTTCATAGAATCGGTAGACAAGTGAGTGCCACCTTCGTAGAGACTTTACCTCATGCCGACTAGGATATCTGGCATTCATTAAACTATTAAAAGTCTCATCCAGTAGATGTAAGAACTCTCTGTTGTTAAACAGTTTCACTGTTCCAGGCAAGTCCCACGAAGTGATTGTGTGATAATCCAGTATCACCGAGGGAGAGTGAATATTTCCGTATTTCCGTGGAAAAAGGCTGAAACCTACATTGACACATCTAGCATATTCATCCACGGATAATATTACTTTGATATCGCCAAATCGAGCGATTCGAACACTACCACCGGGTATAAATCCTAATTCGATATCATATCGGCAATGGCCCGCTTAAAGCGACTGGTTTTTCAACAGTAGCTTCGATTGAACATCATTTCCCCAACAGGTGGCTGTTACTGGAATGATTTCATCTCGCATGCAAGGAAAAGAAATTGTTAATTAAACATAGACCTATTTGTTTCTTTCCCCTTCAGTCCTCTTCATTCCTATTCATTACCGTCAGCGTTAATAATTACACTGCTTCGTAGCAGGGAATGTTGGTGTACTTGTCGACATATTTACCCTTTAAAGGATCTCTCACAGCTGGGTGAACTACTTATCGAGCGCTGTAATTACGAGGGCTATTCGGAAAGTAGGGCCCGATCCGGCACGAAATGTAAAGCACAGAGAAAATCTGATGAAGCTTACCACAGATGCGTTGGTCACTGTGTCTCGTACGTCGCTCTTTTCTGTTAGAAGCTCACAGTGAGAACGTAAAGATAGCTATAAAGTAGTGTTTCCCGCCAAGTATGAGGTGCAATACAGGAGAGTCGAGGCAATCAACGCTAAAGTAATGGAACTGGAAAGTCTCATCGAAGTGATGGCTAGAAATGGTGAAGTGTTGGAGTGGTTGAATGCTAGAATACAGCAATGTGGACTAAATATCAATGACTAAATTGAAGAAGTCAACACAAAACTAAAGGAAATGCGTGGGCACATCAGTGCTATAGCTTCGACAATTGACTACCTTCATTAGGTTTGTCATTCGGACAATTTTCCGTATCCTAAATGATCATCTTGTTAACTGTTTTTATCTCCCTCCCTTTAGTCATCGTCACACAGTCTTGAATCGTTACAAATATTGCGCTGTCTACACGCTCCGTATTCTAGCTTAGTATGAGGTTTAATTTCATTGGAATGATTGTGTCCCACCGCTGTAAAGTAATCCGGAATAGAAAGATAGTCAGTGCAGGTAGTAGCAACCTCTGCATTTTTGTTGCAGATACAGAATTCAACTAACAACACAGCTATCATCAATGCATTGTAGGTAGTCACGTAACAGTATAGCATAACGACACGCAAGAACGAAGTCTTTCGCGAGGACACCGTTATATAAAAGACTCTCGACTAAGTCAATTGACGCTGCAAGAAGTCCGAAAACGTTTCTTGTAACGACACGTATTACAATGTAAATCTGTCATCAACGAGCATCAGTCAGACTGTTTGAGATTCTGCTGAGTTTACCTGACTATCTACAACGCACTGATAATAGCTGACCTGAATGAGATTTTCACTCTGCAGCGGAGTGCGCGCTGATATGAAACTTCCTGGCAGATTAAAACTGTGTGTCCGACCGAGACTCAAACTCGGGGCCTTTGCCTTTCTCGGGCAAGTGCTCTACCATCTGAGCTACCGAAGTACGACTCACGCCCGGTCCTCACAGCTTTACTTCTGCCAGTATCTCGTCTCCTACCTTCCAAACTTTACAGAAGCTGTCCTGCGAAACTTGCAGAACTAGCACTCCTGAAAGAAAGGATGCTGCGGAGACATGGCTTAGCCACAGCCTGGGGGCTGTTATAGAATCCTTGTGTGCAGAAAATAGCTGCCCTGTTGTCTGACATCTAGATCGCCAATAAAATGCAGAAGATATTAAGACAGATGCTGATCTTCGTTCTGTCTCGGTAATTCAGTACCATATGGCCATATGGCCAAGGCGTATCAACCGATTCTCTACAGAAACAGAGATTATATGCTAGTACGACTATTATTCATTTAAACAAAAAATGCTGAAGGTCTTGCGGAGCTCAAGATAATTCTGATTATCGATTACAGTTCTTGGTGATATTATTTTCTTAAATTTATTGATACGGAAATATTTCGAACAATATTGCACCATGATAAGATAAATATACGAGGGTTGTTCTGTAAGTAATGCCCCACATTTTGTTAACAAGCCATTAATATACATAGACAAACTTCCTTGTTGGTGCTTCACATTTGACATTTTTTCTGTGTGCCAGTGAAGTTTCGAACCGTTCTGGCAGATGGCAGAGCCGTAGTACAGCGTTAAAATGGTGTCTACATACGACTCACGTTACAAGCAGCAAGCAGTTTTAGAATTCTTGTGTGCAGAAAAAGAAACCGTGGTGAACATCCATAAATGTTTCTGTGCAGTGTATAGCGATAATGCAGTTGACAGGAGTACAGTCGGGCGATTGGTAAAGAAAGTTAAAGCCTCAGGAACTGCAGAAACATAGCTCCATGATCATCCATGCTCGAGACGTCCTGTCACAGCCACTGCTCCAGACATGCTGAATCGTGCGAATGGCATTATTCAGTCGGACAAGAATCAAGCAGAAATCTTGCTACAACACGATAATGCGCACCCACAAAAAAGTATGAGAGGCTGGGAACACATCGCCCAATTGGGATGGACATCATTGCCTCATCCACCCTACAGTACGGACCTGCCACTCTTGGACTTCCATCTCTTTAGACCGCTTAAAGATTCTCTATGGGGAACAGACTTTGAAGATGACGAGAGTGTGTCAGTCACGCAACATGGCTACGCCTACAGGACAAAAGCTTTTATCAGCAGGGAACACATGCTCTTCCACAACCTTAGCGTACGTCCATAGAACGTGATGGAGACTGTGTAGAAAAATAAGATATGGATATATTGAAGCATATTGTCACCGAATTCTGACTCTTAAATGTAAATATATTCTGAGAAAAAAAATGTGGGGCATTATTTATTGAACTATCCTCGTATATCACGATTTGCGGTTCCGAAGGTTTGGTCGAGGAATAATTCGATTTGCACTTTAATTTTCTAAGCTTTATAATCATTAAACTACAAATTGTTTATACCTGATTTTATTTGTGACTTATCCAAGGCAACTGAATATATATATCACAATATTCCATAAGAGAATCTGAAGATGTCGCTAATAAATCACTTATTATAACAAATTAAGGATGCTGTTCGACCTATTCCAAAATTGTAGGCAAAGCACTTTCCTCGAAGTGAAAATCCCATTCAAGGGGTCTCATAAGATTCATTTGCAAGCATGTTTCCTGACGTATTCTAAAACTGATCTTGACAACTAAAACTAGTTAATTCTTCAAACAACAGCAGTATTGTAATCAACAGAAACACACAAGCAAATGTAACTCAACGATTTGTCCTGACGAGGGTGGAATACAGCGATGTGAAGAAATGTCGTGGCACTGTGATCCACATACATTCGCGGCTACTGGCACGATGGACTCATTAATCGTAACTAGCGTTACGCCGGCTTGTGGCAAGACAATTGTAATTGAGCGACAACGCGCCGTTTCAGCAATCTAGTGTGCTACGCTCTGCCGCCAAACAACAGAAGTAGCGCGGGGACGCTACAAATAAGCAGACTGAATGACGTACTGAGAGTGAAGAGCTCAGTGACAAAACTGAACAGCCTTCTGTATTATGCCAGACACACTCCACGAGGCAGGACCTGGACATGTGCTTTGGAGTCTGTGTTTCGTTACCACCTGGCGTCCAGGTAACCTTGCAAACGTGACAGCAATTCGGCCAATTTTTTGCGAATAAAACAGTCTAGATTGCTTAATAAATTCCTTTATTTAACACTGTTTCACCTACTGCCATCATAAGGTATCAAAAAACGTAGAACTTGCAAAATACGTTTTAGTGTTGGTATATACACTGATGAGCCAAAACATTACGACGACTGCCCTCCGCGACGTCGGGTGGCGCCTGGTGGCGTTGCGGGCTCTACACGCAGCAAAAAACGTATGTAAGCGGAGCAGACAGGGTCGGGGAATAACCATAGCTAAGGTATGGACTGCAAATGGGCAAATCGGATATGCGACTTTGACAAACAGCAGATTATTATTACGCAAAGCCTGTAAACGAGCACCTCGAAAACGGCGAAGGTGGTCAGTGTACACTTGCTACTGTCATGAGCATCTACGGTTACATGTATTACAGTGAAACTACCACTAGGCACTAAATGGTTGGGTGTCCATGACTCTTCATAGAACATGGGGTTTGGAGGCTTGTTTGCCCTGTGTAATATCTGTGGCATCTCTGTCGAAAGAGCGCAATGCTAGTACACGCACAAGGGTTTCGGAACACACCGTTCATTGTACGTTGTTGAACATGGACCTCCGCAGCACACCTACTTGTTCACATCGTCAGTTACGACGTCGTTAGCTACGAATGCGATGGGCACGGGACCACCAGGATTCGACCGTCGATCGATAGGAACGTGTCTGCTCTTCGGGTGAATGACATTTTTGTTGCATAAGGTCTTTGTCCGCCTCCACAAACTCCCTCATTGTGGCGAACGGCGGCTGCCCGTCACGGATGCAGACTGGCGAGAACAGTTCCATGCTATGGCAGATTCTCCCGCTCTTGCATGGGACATGGGATTAATCATAGACTCACTGACAGATCCAAGCCACCGGAATTTCTTAATGCTTAACGTCTTCCCCGGCGGCTATTTAATCTTTCAGCAGTACAATTCTCCGTGTCTGTGTGCTACAGTGGTTTGAGGAGCGTTATACTGAACTCGCGTTGGTGTCTCTGTGACCAAATTCATCAGATATAAATGCTATGTAACTTATCTCGATCGCTGTCGGACGTCATCATAGCGTACGTAAATCAGCGGCCCGTTATTTACTCGAATTACATGATCTGTGCGTAGACATCTAATGCTACATACCTGCACAAATCTACCAACAAACTGTCGGGTTACTGATACGCAGGATCAATTATGTACGAGGGTTGTTCGGAAAGTAAGGATCGATCAGTCGCGAAATGGAAACCACAGCGAAAATCAAAACTGTTTTCTTCGCACATTTAGCTACACCTTCCAGTCGCCGCTCCGACTTAGACATTTGTCGGAGCGTTATACCAAGTTTCCGACACCATCGTCATAGAAGGCAGCCGCCTGTGCTTTCCAATATTTCTCTACGCTGGACTCCAGCGCGTCGCCTGCTCGCAAGTGCTGTCTTCGTATCCAGCTCTTCATGTGAACGAAGATGATACTCAGGAAGAGCCAATTAGGGCTGTGTTGTGGGTGATCGACTACTTCCCATCGAAAAGGCTGCAGAAGCGTCTTCACTGCCCCTGCAGAGTGCGGCTGAAAATTGCCATGAAGAAGGAAGTGCGTGGCAGTTGTGTTAGGTGGGCAGCATTCATTAAGGCGAAGCCTCTCAGCGGGCCCTCCTACTTGGCGGGAGACATCGTCGTTCTAGGCACCTTTACTCGCTCACAGTGCGCTCACAAGTGAAATGAGCGTCTTGATGCGATAGTCGGACATACTAGAGACACTGCCCAAAACGTCTGTGAAAAGCCTCGTCGGATTTTCACTGTGGTTTCCATTTCGCGACCGATCATTCCTCACTTTCCGAGTAGCCCTCGTATTTCGTTCCAAACATAGACAAACAGTCTATTAAGCAGGTGGTCATAATTTTTTTGCTGTTTAGTTTAGGTTTTTAGTACTGACAGTGAACCCTGTATTGCAAGTTCTACGTTTTTTTTGTTTTTTTTGTGCGACTATGGCAGTAGCCGAAACTTCGTAATAAGTAAAGTAGCTTGTGTGGATTGTTTAATTCACAATTTATTCACAATTAACACTGAGTAAAACAGGAAATTAGTCGAAAACGCCAAGTCGTCAATGGCAGTGCTAAGCGCAGCTAGGACCACCTGCTGGTATGCTGCATCTGCATCGTCTGCCCACTACAGCAGCGTACCGTTAGCGCACAGCTTCCTGACGGCGGGCGCGGTTTCTTGATGGCCACCTCTAATACACCGGTTACGAAGACGCGAGGATAGACTCCTGGCTTCACTCAACTGACTCCACTCTCGCTCGACCTATCAATAAGAGTTTTAGTGTACTCCGTCCTTCTTGCTGTTACCATCTTCACCTTCGATGAACGCCTGACTTCTTCAGCCAACCAATAGGAGAAACAACGCCTGGGTGATAAAGAGGCGACTCCATGCCGACAAACCATAGCAATGCAACCTCACCACATAACAAACTGTGCTGGCCCGTTAGAGATTTAAAAAAATTCCAGAGTTGGTCTCTCTCTTCAATGTTTTAAGCACATCTAGTTCTGCCAGGCAATGATAAAGATAGTATATGATTAGGTACTAATAACTAAGGCAGACTCTTTTAATTTCTATCGGCTCGGTAACTTGTAGGATTGCTTCTATTTCCTGTTAGTAATTCCTTACGGAATTATATTCTTGAATAACAGGTTTTTCCGACGATATTTTCCTTAAAATGAAATTCTACAATGTATTCAGCACTGCTACAAAACATGCATTCACTTTCTAATCTCTATATTTACCAAAGTATTACGTGGCTGAGTATGTATAGGACTATAAACTCATCAGGTTTGCATTTGGCACTGTACAGATGTTCCACGAGTGCCCCTCTGGTCACACGACACACATCCAAGCGGTAGTCACATTCGTTCCATAAATCCTTTCAATGGTCATAACACTAGCACCGATGTGTTCTCTAAACTGTTCCAGTGTTCTTGGCAGTGTAACCTCAAAGGAAAAAGTCACAAGGCGTTAGACCAATGACCTGTGAGGCCAAGGGAACAGAGGCAAAGCTTCTTCACAAGTACACCCGATACTGCGATGTGGAAGTTCGACGATGAGTTAGCGTGAGAATCGATGCTCCAATGAGGGACTGCCCCGTCGTGTCGGAAGACGAAATATTTGGGGTCACAGCCAGTTGTGAAAACTACCACAACCGTGACATATCAAGATAAAAGTGCCTATCACAGTCTTCTCACGGAAGAGAAACGGTCCGCCGGCCTCTGGTGGCCCAGCGGTTCTAGGCGCTTCAGTCTGGAACCGCGCGACCGCTACGGTCGCAGGTTCGAATCCTGCCTCGGGCATGGATGTGTGTGATGTCCTTAGGTTAGTTAGGTTTAAGTAGTTCTAAGTTCTAGGGGACTGATGACCTCAGATGTTAAGTCCCATAGGGCTCAGAGCCATTTGAGCCAGCCAGAAACGGTCCATACAATTTTGTCTGTGACACTGCACAGAACTCATTAACCTTCGATGAATCTCGTTTACGCACTACAATTTCCTGAGGATTTTCAATACCCCACATTCTCACATTGTGGCGATTAACTTTTCCAGATAAATGGAAGGGTTTTCCGTCGCTGAATAGCTGCCTGAAGGTGAATGTTCGTCGTCAAGTGCTTCACGCATTGTGATATAAAATTGATGAAACCGGCCATAATTTTCTGGTTTTAATTGGTGCACAAGCTGAGGAATGTTCCTTTTGAAGTATAGCCACCGTTCCTAAATCTTTCAGACAATCTACTGGACTGCGATCTAAATTTTCCATCGCACTCTCAAGTTGCATCTGGCACACTTGGTCGACCGTTACGTTTCTGTTAACAGAGACAACGGGTATCGGTACCAGAGCACAATGCTCCGTTTACATGGTGGTTCTTTTCTATAATTCCTTCTGAAAGTACGCTGCACTGTTATAACAGACAAAGCCCTTGCATATTCCAACACATAAAGCTCTTTTCTTGATTTGTAGCTATTTTGTCAAGGTACTGCACTCGTAACGCCAACTGTTGGGCTCAATGCACTCTGTGTCAGTTTATGACTGTACTCATACATCAGTCATATCCGTACGTGTAATACTTTCAAAAATGCAGGGTGGTCCATTGATAGTGAGCATTTATTGCATGAATGTGGTAATTACAGGTAATCACGCTGTAACAGCATGCGTTCTCAGAAATGATAAGTTCACAAAGGTACATGTATCACATAGGAACAACCGAAATAAAATGTTCTAACGAACCTACGTTCTGGATTTTAATTTAAAAACCTACCTGTTACCAACTGTTCGTCTAAAATTGTGAGCCATCTATTACAAAGCGAAAAAAGTGGTCCAACTAAAACATACATATTTCTTTACGTACTACACGAATATTTTTTTTAAAAAGCAGTTGATATCCGTTTGACCTACGGCATATAGCGGGCCAACCATAGCGCCATCTCGTTTTCCCCTTCAAGCTAGAAGAATTTCGTTCTTTGTTGTTTTTTCGCTTGATGATTATTTCGTGATATATTTGGCCCGGTCACGATCAATGGACCATCCTGTATACAAATTTGAAAACGAATGAATCATTTATAGTAGCTCAATATAGCACGCACAACTAACCTGTCAACAAATATTTAATTAATTTCAGAATTTGAGTTCGGAATCACAGGAGTTACATTTTTCTGCCGAAATAGATGTAAATAGTTCTTTGGAAGCCAAAATAATGAATGACCATTAAAATTGCAACGTGTTGAGAAAACATTTATCTTATTGTAGCGAAGCTAGTCTCAAGAACTCCACGGTCGTTAATGATTGTTGTTTAACCAACGCAAGAAGACACAAATATTATTAAAATTCTTCATTTCAATGTCATTACTGGGTAACTGCTATCACGCTCATTTTCGGATGGCCAACGTTACGCGTTACATTAGTGTTTCCATGAATAGAAGGTCGTCTGCCCCTCCAATACGTACCTCTGGACGAAGGTTCAAATGGTTCAAATGGCTCTGAGCACTATGGGACTCAACTGCTACGGTCATTAGTCCCCTAGAACTTAGAACTAGTTAAACCTAACTAACCTAAGGACATAACAAACATCCATGCCCGAAGCAGGATTCGAACCTGCGACCGTAGCGGTCTTGCGGTTCCGGACTGCAGCGCCTTTAACCGCACGGCCACTTCGGCCGGCTCTGGACGAAGGCTCAAATGGTTCAAATGGCTCTGAGCACTACGGGACTTAACATCTAAGGTCATCAGTCCCCTAGAAGTTAGAACTACTCAAACCTAACTAACCTAAGGACAGCACACAACACCCAGCCATCACGAGGCAGAGAAAATCCCTGACCCCGCCGGGAATCGAACCCGGGAACCCGGGCGTGGCAAGCGAGAACGCTACCGCACGACCACGAGATGCGGGCTCTGGACGAAGCTTCGTCTTCACATGTCCTTATGTTTTAATAGGACAATATATAATCCGACGCAGTGCGTACATCGCAGATACACTTCATAATAGTCTCCATGTAAGAGTTAGCCCCAAACATTTCTGAAGCGTAAACTGACACGAAGAAATTTATGAAGTATTTCTGTGCCTCAGTACTTAATTTATAAAATGTTTTCTATTAGCGTTACAAAAGCTTATGTATGTTGTCCTGAAAAAGGATGAGAACAATAGCAGTACGAAGCGCCGTCCATTGGAACATATTGCCGGACCGGACGCCATATTGCTGACTAAAACATTAATGGAGTCGGAAACGTTAGTCATCTGAAGACGAGCATGAAAGCCTCAAACTGATTATGCCATTGAAATAGCTGATAACGTTATTCACCAACAATTTATTTTCATGGTATACATTAAAACTGATCGGAACTCAGAAGCCGGTGAATAATCCTACCATCAATAACTTTACTCACTTGTTTAATGATACACGATTTTGTAAATGTAGTGGAGGTAAATTTGTACGTGAGCTAAATAGTTTCCTTCTTTTCAGTTCCTATGGAATACAACACATTTCGCTTAAAAACTAGTACCTCAAAAGAATGACATTTCTTTTGGGTTTCTCCCTATGAACCCTCAGCCACAAAGCTCTAAATGAAAATATCTTTTCACAAAATGCTGAATTTATGACGTATATTGCCATGACGTAGTTTCGGGTGCTACATCTAATAAATGAAACCGCAGTAACACAGACGTCATGAATACAACCATTTGTGGAACCATGTTGACATATAGAATATTTCATTTTGTTTGTATTTTCTAACTAATGGTTCAAATGGCTCTGAGCACTATGGGACAACATCTGAGGTCATCAGTCCCCTAGAAGTTAGAACTACTTAAACCTAACTAACCTAAGGACATCATACACATCCATGCCCGAGGCCGGATTCGAACCTGCCACCGTAGTGGTAGCACCGTTCCAGACTGATGCACCTAGGACACCTCGGCCACAGCGGGTGGCTGCTAACATGTATCAGCTGGTAGTCGTGTAGTAGATATCAACTGCTTTAAGTGGCTTGCAAACTCATTCGGAAGTGTTTCATGGAATATATCTGTGGAGTAGCTTAAAGCGAACCGTCAAGTTGTGCTGTGGTGGGAAAATTCTTAGCAAAGGATAGCACTGAATCCTTCTCTGCCAATTGACGAGTATAGGGTAAATTACAGACCGCTTGCATTCAGGTCATTCAGCATCGTATCGAAGTAGATGGAATCGGATCTCTCTCGTTCATTTCGCAACGGATCGGAGCCTTTCACTCTGCGGTATCAACAGCCATTCAGACCAGCATCTGAATCAGTTTTAATCCACACAAATCCACGCAAGCGCTCATCACACGAGCAACCGCTGTATTTATATAGATCTGCCGCATGCCCTCAAAAAACAAGCCGTATACGTAATAAAACATTACGAGCGGTATACAATAACTACACCGTAAAACAAATATTGAATTTTGTTAATTAATCCGCTTGCACCGTGTTTGTGTGGGGAGGTTGCCGATACGAAATATCAGAAATCGCATTATTATTGAATCATACCAGACGAGTGCACAAAAGCGATGGCGCATGCCGCCACCCCTCCCCCACCCTTTCCCCTCGCCTGTGGATTAATCGCCTCTAATTAACACAAGGAAACATCACGGGCGCCGCGTGTGCGACTCAGCCGCGCTGATCAGACGCTGCGTGCTCCAGTACTCGCACAGCGGTGCCCTCTCAGGGGGCGCTCAAAGGGCCATCCCTGCTCCCTACTCGCGCCGCTGAGCCTCTTTTATGCGCCACGGGCGTCGTTCCCCTCCGCTCGATATCCGAACGCAGGCTCAGGACACTGAAAAATAATGCTACTATTGGATTATGGACGTGTGAAACTTTTGGTCGTTGCTTGTTTCTAGGAAATCAACTTTCAACACCTAACAGGGCCGATACATCAGTTCACATGTAACTGTAATGTAAAATAATATGCAAAATCAATGTGTTCCAGGTGTATCGCTGTTCACTTTGTAATACACTGAGGTGGGTAAAATCATGGGATACTTCCTAATATCGTGTTCGACTTCCTTTCGCCCGGCGTAGTGCAACGAGACGACGTGGCATAGTCTCCATAATGCGTTGGAAATCCCTTGCACAAATACTGAGACATGCTGTGTCTGTAACCCTCCATAATCGCGAAAATATTGCCGTGCAGGATTTTGAGCACGAACTGACCTCCAGATTATGTCGCGTAAAAGTTCGGGATTCATGTCGTGTGATCTTTGTGGTCAAAACTTTTGTTCTAATTTTCCACAATGTTCTTCATACCAATCGTCAACAATTGTGGTCAGGTGACATGGCGCATCGAAGTTTTGGAACATGAAGTACATGAATGGCTGAAAATGGTCTCCAAGTAGCCGAAAATAACCATTTACAGTCAATGGTGGGTTCATGTGGACCAGAGCACCAGTCCATTTCATACAAACAATAGCCCAAACCATAATAGAGCCATCACCAGCTTGCACAGTGGCTTTCTGACAACTTATGCCCATGGCTTCCTGTGGTCTGCACCACAATCCAGCCCCTTCCGTAAGTCCTTACCATACGAAAGCGTGTCTCTTCTGACCGGATCACGGTTCCCAGTCGTCTAAGATCCAACCGGTACGGTGACGAGACCAGAAGAGGCTGCAGGCGATGTCGTGCTGTCAGCAAAGGCTCTTGCGTAGGTCGTCTGCTACCGCAGCCCATTAACGCCAAATTTCGTCACAGTGTCCTAACGGATACGTTCATCGTACTTACGTCGATTTCTGCGATTATTGCAGACAGTGTGACTTGTCTGTTAGCACTGTTAGCTCTTCGTAAACGCCCCTGCTCTCATTTGTTAAATGAAGGCCGTCGGGAACTACGTTGTCCGTGGTGAGACGCAATGCCAGAAATTAGTAATCTGGCCACACTGTTGACATTTTGGAAATCTGAATATTAAATTCCCTAATAAAATTCCGAAATGGAATGTCCCATGATTTTAGCTCCAACTGCCATTCCGCTTTCAGAGTATGTTAATTCCAGTCGTGTGGCCACAATCACGTCAGAAACCTTGTCACATGAATCGACTAAGTAATTATGACAACTTCAACAATGCACTGCCTTTTTATACCTTGTGTATATGGTACTATCGCCATATGTATAGGTGCATAAAGCTATCCCGTGACTCTTTGTCACTTCGGTATATTTCTTAGGTAGAACGACCTCATAAAACTAAAGCAAGAAACGCTGACGCCAGACAGACATTGAGCAGTGTACCGTCTCTTGTCGACAAGTTGCTGGTACTTTAGGGGCACTGGTATCCAGTCACTTGGCGACAGATTTCTCGACATCAAGACAAGGGACACGCGAAGAAGTGGAGAAGGAATCTTATCGTCGAGCGTGCCTGCGCGAGCCCTCTCGGCCCCAAGTTACTATTATTTTATATGTGCGTTTAAGCAAAAGATTCTTACATGGCTTCCAACAATGGTTTACTCCACGTCTGACGTAGCAAGTGTGAATCGCGCTTGTAAGTCGAGCTCGAGTGTAACTTCGAGCTTCGTGATTCTTTCCAGTATCAATTTCTTTGTCATTACTAATCAGCCTCTGTACCGGCTGTATGTGTTCCTTTCGTGATAAGCATTTATATTGCATGTCGCTAACTCCGTTCTGTTATGTCGTAGTAGTGTGGACTATTGTTGTAGGTTGCTTCCATAACTGATTTACCAAGTCACTGGACCGGCACGTTTACTCCAGGAGAGGACATTACCCTTTAACGTTTGGAATTTGTTAATTGTAAAGATTATAAACTTAAAAATTAGAAGTGTAAACTGAATTAACTGTCATGAGATTTCTTCAATGTGAAACACTGATTTTACTTAAGATTTTATTGAATAGTGCTCTTAAAGTAGTTGAAATTCATTTAACTAAATAGCTTAGCACTTACCACTCTGGGAAGCAAATAAAATTTGGGAAACAGTTTAACATTTTATGGACAGACACTTTCTACTCCCTGCTTAATGCATTACTATCATTTCAGGTACATCCACAGGAAGTGTGCTTCAATCACGAGGAACGTGCCTTAAAAATCAATCGTCAGCTGGGGACCCGTAGAATTCAGTATTACAGACGAAATAGAAAAGATCCAAAAAAAGGGTGGCACGTTTCTTCACGGATTCGTTTAGTAATAATGAAAGTGTTGCGGAAATGCTCGTCTGTCCCTACTAGCGGACGTTAGACAGAGGAGTTATGCATAACGGTCTGCTTAACTGTTAAAATTCCGTGCACATACTCCCCTAAATGCATCTTGTAAGCTTCTTGTCTAGTTCTGAATAAGGATTACACGCGAAAGTAAGTCCAAAATGTATCGTGAAATGAAGCTGCCTCTCATATTTAGGTTTTTGTCCCGCGAATTGCTGTAATAACGCAGTTTGACTGTCAATATTAATAAAAAAATATCAAAACTGGGGAGACGTACATTACGAAACGTAGTAATAATAGAGGTAGCAAGTTGTTAACTGATATGCGTGAACTTGATTCGTAGTAAGAAACATCTGAATTTACATGAGAAACGTGTGTGAATGAACATGCTGTTCCAGGTCTATTAGTACAGCTCCCAAATGGAAGACGATACGTATTCACATGTTATATAAGAGAATGAGATGTAACTCCATGAGTTCCGTCAGTATCTGACTTACATTCCGAAAAACACGCATAGCGTCTCACCATATCGCAGGGCCTTAATTCATCCTCTCCGACCGGCTCGAACAGACAGAATAGTGTAGAACTAGTTGTATGTCTTTCAAATCCGCCGTTCACCGCAATTCATTTGGTTGCACTCAAATCTAATCGTCCCTTGGAACTGGAAACTTGAAGAGTACCTTCTTCCCACTTTACAAAACGTGCCCACTACAATAATGCTTGTGGGAGTCGATAGCTTTGTACAATATTTACAATATAGCTGCGAATGAACAAGACGAGAAATAAATTGACTAGCGAAAGTAGTAGCTGTGACAAATTTCAAACTAATATACAGGGTGGATAAAAACCATGTGTAAAGCTTGTGAGGGTAGTTTGTGCTGAGAATAATTGTTCAGAAAAGATATCGATTTGTTACAAGGTTTCCGAGTTAATTAGCAACGAAGTTAGTCAGTCAAGCCGTTGCCCGAAAAAATCTTGGACTTGGGACGGAGGCACGAAGAGAATCCGAGCCAAAGGCTGAACTGTGTCGTGCACTGTCATCGATGCTACGAGAACAACTGAGTTTAATTGTTACCGGAAGGGTGGTTAAATTTGCAAGTGCAACGCCCTGATTGGCTCACTTCACTGCAAATTATGTCGGAGACGGCGCAACGTATTGCGAGCTAACATTCTATAAATCTTCGGGCTCACATGCGATTCCTCTTCGTCGAAATGTCTTGCCTCAAACTGTTCTAGTGGTTAAGCCGCGCGTGTCGCGTTACATGCCATAAATTAGACACGTGTGACGCTTTGGTTAAATTGTCTGGCTGATGGCAAGTTTGTGAAATACAAAGTTAATATAGCATATAATAACAGTGATATCTAGAACTAAATTAACGACACAGTTGCGATTTGGTTAGAATAATGTTTATTCAGAAAGCAAACTAATAGCGAAAGTTGTCGTATTTAGAATTACTGTTACACTCGAGCGCATATCCATTTGACACAGGTCGATCATTCGCAATCCAATCGTGAAATACAAGTTATCTAGGCGAAATGTTAGAGTTCACACCAGGTGCGCGGCGGCTCACCACTCAGAGAATAAGTCCGGCGATACCACACGACGTGAAATTTTCCAAGTTGTTTCACTTCCTAGCTGCCTAAGACCCGACCGCCCGCTTTCGCGTCCGCACCAGCACTGTTCCCCTCCCCGTCCACGGCAGCGTTTCCCGAGCGCCGAACATCTTCGCTCAACTGACTAGGGCAGTTCCCTTTCCTGAGGCCGTCCTTCAGATTGGCTACAGCTTATTCTAAATTATTTTACATTTTAACATATTTAAATAATCGAAGCTTGACCACTTTCAAGTTCTAAATAAAGTAACAATCATATCAATTTCATAATAAATGTTAAATTATTTTACCTAAAACCAATAAAATTTCAATCTTAACTATGAACGTCACGGCCTGTAGCCCTGCACCAATGTGCTTTCTGATAAATAAATATAAAACAAAAGTGACTCTTATGCACTAAACTTTACAACAAATATTCTGTTACTTAATGGTTCAATAATGTGTCAAGCTGCCACCGATCAATGTATTTTGTGTGGAGGAAATGATGATCTGAAGCTTCACTGAAGATACTGATAATTTAAATTTACTATATCTTTTAAACAAATAAAGTTACAGAGTTGATATTTACAGCATTTGTCATTTTACTGATGCACTTCTGTATGAAACGTCGGTAGTTAAGATCGACCAGAGCGTTCAGATTTTAGTATCCAGGTCTTTGTAACAAAACTTGCTAATTGCACTTTAACAGTAAATCCTAAATCATTATAGATGTGAACAATATTCAAGTTTTATTGGGATTATCATGAAAATCTATGGAGGATGGCAGATTACTGTGGCTTGATTCCCTGCACTACTACAGAATCAAATAGTTTTCATAGATGTTCCCCATTATGGCCGATCTTAGGTCCGCCGTATTTAACACTGCTACGTCTCCTTGGCCACAAACGGCTTTTACTGGGTTTCCCTATGACGTAGGTTCTCGTCTGTCTCACTCGTACACTACAGCGCTTAGGCGTCAATAGACAATAGACGCCTGTGAGTTTCCCCATCTCGTGGTGAATCTGCGCCCTTTGTGGCACACGGTCCTGTAGGCTGCATCTTTCAGCCATGTATGTATTTAAATGAAAGCGTAATGCTCGTCAACTCACAGTATCGACTTTTTTTCTGAACAAGTATTTTTCAGTACCGCGTTCCCTGCGGCACGTATACAAGATTTTCTGTTAATGATACGCTATATTGCTTCTTCATACGTAGATCTCGCAAATAGACCACGAATGTAAAATCAGAAATAAGTGTCTTACATACAGACTTACGAGAAATCGCTCTTCCTGTCCACCGTTCAAAACGAGAACCAGAATGAGATATTAAAACCTCTGGAGTGCAAGCTTGTACAGCCATATCATGCATCTTGCGCCAGGAAGTCTGCATGTTTGTAACAAGTTCGACTCGGAAGTTTCCACAGGGACAGTGCGACCACGTCTGGAGCACCACCTGTCGCCAGTAACGTGACGATTGTTGTGGCTTTCCTTCACACGGCCATAGTGGTCTGGGCACAGGTTTGGCAGCACGTTGGCTTTTCAGTCGGGTCTTGGTTTTGCTTACAGAACCTACATCTACACTTACATCTTTACTCCGCATGCCATCTTACGGTGCGTGACGGAGGCTACTATGTATACTATTATCACCTTCCACTTCTCCTGTTCCAGCCGCGTATGGTTCGTGGGAACAACGCTTGCTGGTAAACCTCCATGCGATCTCTGTAGTTTTACCTTGACGGTCTTTTCCCTGGATATACGTAGGAGGAAGCATTATTGTGGATGACTTTTCGAGGAACGTAAGCTTTCGGAAATTCAAACATAAGCCACACTGTGATACAGAACGCCTCTCTCACACCGTCTGCCACTGGAGTTGGCTAAGCATCTCGGTGACTATTTCGGACTTACTAAATGAACTTCTAATAAAACGCGAATTTTCTTTGTTTAAGGTATTACGTTTCCTGAGGATTCCTCCAATGGTGCTCAGTCTGTCATCTCCCTTACCCTAGATTAATTTTATGTGGTCGTTCCACTTCAGATCTCATTCATGTTCCTAGATACGAGTGTTTTATGGAAGTAAGTGCTTCCAGTCAGTGCTCTGCAATCGTGTAATCATACAGTAGAGGGTTTCTCTGCATAAATCACTCCGTCTTCAGGCCACAAGTGGCCAATCGGGACCATCCAACTGCCGTGTCATCCTCAGATGAGGATGCGGATAGGAGGGGCGTGTAGTCAGCACACCGCTCTCCCGGGAGTTCTCATGGTTTTCTTTGACCGGAGCCGCTACTATTCGGCCGAGTAGCTCCTCAATTGGCATCACGAGGCTGAGTGCACCCCGAAAAATGGCAACAGCGCATGGTTGCTTGGATGGTCACCCATCCAGCTGCCGACCACGCCCGACAGCTTAACTTCGGCGATCTGACGGGAACCGGTGTATCCACTGTGGCAAGGCCGTTGCCTTTCTCTGCATAAGTATTCACGAAATGTTACATCTGTTTGTGTTGGGGGTCAGTTGCTATTCCCTGCACCAAGCGTCTGTCATATGCGGGTATTCCTGCATTTCGTGAAAATTTTCGAGCTTCGAACCTTCTCCGTACATAACAGCATCACCCTCGAAAACCCTCACGTGACTTCCGACGTTATCAGTAGTGATATATTGTGATAAGTAATGGTCCTATAATACTCCTTTCGGGCACGTGTGAAGTTACTTTTACGCATGGAGACTTCTCTCCATCTAGAATGACATGCTGCGTTCACTTTGCTAGAAACTCTTGGGCTCAGTCACACAGTTGGCTTCCTATTCGCTACGCTCGTGTTTTATTCATTAGGTGGCAGTGCGGAAGCGCATATTGTTTCCTCTGGAAGTCAAGGAACATAGCATCTACCTGCTGTCTGCTTCTATTGGAATAATAGAATGAGCTGGGTTTCACACAAACTTTGTTTTCAGAACTCTTGTTGATTCGTCTATAGCAGATTTCAGTCACTACAAATATCACATTATGCCAGCATAAAACGTGTTCCTAAGTTCTACAGCAGACTAACGTCAGAGTATTGACCTATAGTTTCGTGCGCCTCTTCGATGAAATTTCTTGAAAATGAGAATGACCAGCTGTTTCCAATAATCTGCAAAACTTAGCTTCTCTAGAGACCAACGGTACACATCTGATAGAAGAGGGACAAGTTATTTCGTATACTCTACGTAGAATCGAAATCGCATCCAGTCAGATCTAGTGGCCTGTCTTCTGTTGAGCATCTTCAGCTGTTTTTCTGTTCCACGCTCACTTATATCGAAGTCTGTCAATTTGTCGTTCGTGCAACGATTAAAAGGAGGAACTAAATTGCTTTCATCCTCTACAAAATAGTTTTGGAAAAAAAAGCATTTTGTATTTCGGCCTTTTCAGTGTCGTCTTTTGTTCAGTACCTTTTGGTCACCCAGTGTCTGGACGAAGGCTTAGATCCGTTTACTGGTTTAACATAAGACCGACCTATAGTAAACTCAGCGAAGATTTCGTTTTACCGAACATTGGACTTTTAATAACGTTATAAGTCGGTAGGTAGTATTTTACTTTCGATTTCGTCGAACGCTTCACTCATAACCCACTCAAGCCAAATTCGGCTTCATTTAGTTTGCCTTCGTTTCTGTGGCTTTGGCTACGTTTCAGATTGCAGTGAAGCTCTCTTTGCTTTCGCATCAGCTTTGTACCACGGTTGGCGATAACCTATGGCTCTTTCCCATCTCTTACAAATTTTCTTTGCAAATAAATGTTTCAAGCGTTTTGTAACGATGCTCTTGAGGGTTTGTTTGTCACCAGCAGGTCTAAGATGTTATCTTCACGAGTTGGCTCTCTGATTAACTGCTCAAGATAGTTTTCGGATGGAGCACCTTATACAATTTTACTCAATTCTCTGTGCCTACTACCCGTTCTAATTACTTGAGTCTCAAGTCTACAATTGATGCGTTAAAACCTCCCCCTAAAACTACAGCCATGGTCAGAAAATGTATGCGTAATATTCTCCAAGTTTCTCTCAGATGTTCCGACACTATCGCTAGTGATCCAGTGAATCTATAAAAGAGCCCGGTAACCATGTTAGAGCCATGTTTAATGCTTCACCCACAATCTGACCAGAAAGTATCGCATTTTTTATTACTATAAACACTTCTCCACCACAAGCGTTCAACCTATCTTTGCGGTATACATTCCGTTGGGAGTTTACAGTTAAATTGCTACTGACATCTCGTTCCCGCCAGCTTCCTGTCCATAATACTATGTGGGCACTGTTACAATTTATAACCGAGTCTAGTTCGGGGGCATTTACATAGACGCACGTGCAGTTAATTAATTTTACACTAAAATTTCCTTTGTCCGATCTGCTATGACGAATTCCACCCTCTCTGCATTCAGAACGCGTCCTTTCGGGCCTGTGGAAAGATGTCTCTGTCGTAAAATCTGAGATGGAGGTGATATCCTAGTAGTAGCTTCCCACGTGTAATGTATGCCTGTCCTATTAAAGAGGTCCTACATTTCTCCACTCGATAACGGATAAAGTCGACAAATTCGCGTTCACGATCGCCACAGAACCGTCTGAGCCTCTGGCTCAAGCCTTCCACTTGGCTCAAAACTGGAGGACTGCTGTCGGTTGTGGGAACGATGCTGCGAAATGATAACTCTGCTTCCAACCCACGAGCGAAGCTAGCTGTCGTCACCAAATCAGCCATCACGTGTAGGAACTGAGGATGAATCCTAAGTGGTAGGCGTCATTCATGCCCACATGAGCCGCGATTTGCAGCCAGGTGCACCCAGTGTGCTCAACCGCAGACGTCAGAGCCTCTTCCACATGTCGGACGAGAACACCCGGCAGACAATCAGAGAGGACAGGGGCTTTCCTTCTACACCCACCCGCTATTTGGCCAAGGGGCCACATCATCCGTATAACATAAGCGTTCCCAATAACAAGCGACACCACCGTCTGTGCTTGTATGTACCACTCAAGAATACCTGCCAATGTCCCAATAGGCGAGGCATATAGTGCTGGATTAGATGTAGTTTCAGTAGTAGGCAAGACCTCAAATTGTTTTTAAGGTACCGTGCACAACGTGTGAAGCCAGATTGCAGTCTTGATCGTGATGTGGTCCCAGAACCTCGCATTGTGATGTGGTATGCGTTTGGATAGAAGCACGATTACATCCAGTTCACATAATTGGTAATTTGTGCACTAGCCAGTCGTACTCCGAAGTGACTCTGCTAGAACGATACCAGAATGTATAGAAACTTTGCCTGCCTTTACCCACTGTCTAGTGGATGAAACTGACTCATCCTACTATTTACACCAAGAGCTGGGAAGATAGGAAGCCACGAAGGCGACAAGGACAAGTCCTTCGCAACAGTCAAAAACTGAAATCTGCGATGAGGCTCAGAGAACAGTCCGAAGCTGAGCAGCCGCCGTGTCATCCTCTCTTATATGGCGTCTTTAGCTTGCGAAGTGAAGTGGTATGCAGTCAGCACACAACTGTCTTGGCTGTTGTCGGCGCTTCTGAACTTGGAGCTGCAACTACTCATTAAACAGCATCTCTATGTCATCAATTATGTTCCAGATCTCTCACCACTGGAAAATTCTTTGACACTGCCTGTATTGAACCCACTCTGTGGAGCCTAACGCCTAGCTACGCAACCAAACCCTTCATATTAGAACAGTGGTAGGTGGCGGTGTAGCGAGAAAACCATTGGCTCTGAAATTCGACAGCCGGTCAAAGGAAGCTGTCTTGGTACACAATACAGGGTGTACAGTACAGTACATTTATTTCCTTGGCAAGCATACAGTGAACCGAAGCACCATCTGGTAATACAGCCTCTAAAAGAGACAATATCTGCATCTGGCGGTCTATTGACGCTACAGTGAACAAATACTTCTTGGTATCCATTCACAGTTAATGCCCCACAACACATATTTCAAAATGTCAGTGGAAGTCCCTCAATCATCTGCCATTGCTATAGTTACCTGGTAGCTGCAGACAGATGCCGCTAAATGTCTTGATGGTATAACATATGTACAGCTCTCCACTGTGTGGCACAGAAACTCTTAATTGCAACTTTAACCGAACGGCATGAGATATCAGTGCTGTCATTGATTGTAACTGATTGACATGTCAGGTTGACTGTCAGACTCTCATACTGAATCAAAGTTATGTACTAAGTCTCCTCGAGGCTGGGATAGGTCAGTGTTTCGTTGTTATGTGTACAAAAAGTGTCTAGGCATCCTTCTTATCATTCAGGTAATGTTTGTCTAAAATTGCTCAGTTCAAAAAAGAAGAAAGTTTGCACCTGACACAGAACTGCCTACATATAAGGAAACAGAAAGATCAGAAACTCTGGCCTGGCTGAATAATTTCAAAACTGGCCGCAAAACTGCTAGGTTCGGTGGAGCCTGTTTCATTCTTGTTGCTTGTGACGCAACTGTCATGATGTGAAACAACCCCATGTCATGACTGAGACGTGTCTTATGATTGAAATTTAATTCTTGCAATATTTATCTGTCCTGATGGTCATTTATGCCGATAATTCATGCATCTACGGCGCATCGTAAGTTTTCGGATTTGCTCGCATGCAAATGTGTTTATAAAAACAAAAATCACTATAAACAAAAAGCAATTGGAATGTTATAGTGGTGAATACCAAATGCCAGTGGTAGCTTACAGTGTTTAAAATTTGGAACGGCAGATTAATCTAGACAATAGGCCATTACGAATTTCGCGGAACTTCACGGTGGCTTGGTTCCCCACACGTTCTTATCCGCCCCACTTGCTGCTCCTCTTTCGTTCACTTGTATCGATGCACGACGAAACCAACTCTCCCCTGAGTGCTCCGTGGCTATATTAATAATTCAGAAGCTTCTCAAATATTTAACGTCGCTTTAGCTATTTTGTATTCGGTTATCGACTAAGGCTTTGAACTTCGTCCTGAGGCCGAGACTTACTTTGTAAAGTTTGTCGGTCAAAAATCTCTCAAACCCGTTTTTCATAACCAGGTGACTGAGATCTAGCTCGTTTCTTCTTGCAGAATTTGTGTTATTACTAAATACTAACTATGCGCGTACGTGGCTAGTCACTACCAACATATACATGCTTGCCATTCACTAATAAGAAGTGATAAGTGTTCATGCAACGCACATTCGTATCAAAAATAGAAAGTTTCTTTTTTAGCAGGAATACAGTTCTTCGTTTATGTATCCAGCGTTCTTTTCTCTGCCTCTCTTTCTCTCTCTCCCTCTTTGTGTCTCTCTCCATCTCTCATATACTATACATATTACGCACCTGAGTCTTACGTATTTCCTTTCATTAAATAGATTAATGTCCCTGACAGATTTCGGTTAGAAATTTATGATACGAAAGTGTGCAAGTTCACAATTCGGTGTTAAAGTACTGGAAATTTGTAAGTTAGATGTTAGGCTAAAATACTGTAGCCTTGCGCAGTACGAAGGAAATTGTGGAACATGAAAACGATAGTACACAAGGAGCTGGGAACCTAAGGAGCCAAGGCACAGAAAAGATAACAAGTCATCGAGAAAAGATAAATTGATTTTATTGCGATTCTTTTTTAACACGAGAAATTTGACAAACTCATATGAATGCAATTACTTCTAACAATCCAAGAGAACCAGCAATAAACATTTAGTATTTCAAATTTGATTCATATTACTTTTAGATTTTAAATCGTGACGTTAGAGCTTCATCTTACTCGCGTGGTTCTGCCTGAATTAAGATACTACTACAATATACAGAAAGATATTTCAATTAACAAATGTTCCAAAAAATAGTCAAGATTCAACAGATTTTTTTAGTTTCAGTTCATATCTATACCCACACCAGATCACAACTGGCAATCAACAACTATAATATCAATGTTAAATATATCCTTTATGTAAATTAGACGTACATCATTTGAACTCTCATAAACATGTTGGAGTTGTCTAATTAAAGAGGCCGAGATTAGCAACAAATAGCCAAACATGGAATTAGGTGGGAAATAAATTTTAGCCGAGATAGAATGTGCTAATTTAAGTAGCTTGATTTTAAGTTGTAGTAACTCAGACTAGTTCTGCAAAAGAATGTATAACTAGAATTTGAACAACAGCGCCGGCACTGCTTGAACTAAAACAGTTGGTAATAAAACTAAACTTATATTAACCCTGTGTACAAAATAAATTACAGAAAGCGAACTGATATAATTTTCATAAATTACTCAAAAAGGGCTCGAACTCGATACACAGTAATTAGATGTACCTCCCCGAATATCTGCGACCAAAAGATTCTGGCAATGTAAGTTGGCCAAGCTGGAACTGATAAACTCTTTAAATAAAAGCGCGATTAGCTGTAACGTAAAGCAATATAACAAGCATACCTTAAAGAGCTCTATGGCGCAGACGATAGCATAAAATAAATGTTCCTACAGTCTACACACTGAGGTCTTCACCATATAAATCTGACGGACTCAGATGACTATGGCCCACTAATTTCGTAGACACAAACGGCAGAAGTTCCAAGATCGAGTTCCATCAAATACGACCGAAGAGCTCTTCGGCAACGTAAGTTGGTAGAACAGAGAATCACACACCCATTCAAAGTCACATTCAACTTTGGCAAATGATCATAGCATCCATGTGTCACATGAGTAACGCCACTTGTCCTTGGATTGCCACCCTGCAGATGTCGGTGGCAAACGACTGGAAGAAAGCGAATGTTCACCGCCGTTAAGTCGGTGTGGAGCAGACCGCGCATGTCCCCAGGTGGGAAGCGGAGTAGGTTCTTTACCTGCGCAGACAAAGAGATAACTGCACAGTTTGGAGTTCATATCTAAATACCGCAGGGCACAGAATATTTTTTTCTACATGTGACTATCATTAACAGTACGGTGTGTGAATGATCCAAAACAGCTGTCTTACTCGCCATTTTGGGCACCTGTAGTGGAAAATTAACTTATATTTTTCTATCTGTCTTTCAAAGTGGATCTGCTATCAAAGATAACATATAACAGTAAATTTTGCTGTGGGACAAGGATAAGTTATGTTAGTTAAAGTGGCCTAGTACTTTCATGTCGTTTCCTTGCTACTGGTTATTACCTATCTTATTGGTAGCAGAGAGTGTTTGCCTTATTGTTGGCTAATCACAGGGGAAGAGGGAAGGGGGGCGTATGGAGATGGAGAATTGTCTACCCCTGTTAACATCATTTGTCCTTACCAAGTGTAATATTTATAATAGATTTTGATTCGTTCTGGAGATCCTTGGGCAGTGTTGAACAATGATATGTGCAGGAATAGGCTGACTCAAATTCGAACGTCTTCAATATGAGCTATACATTCGCTGCACTCCTATTAAGGATTGTGTTTCAGAGCTGGGAGCTGGATTGTGTGCGGCGTTCGATGAGTATCTGCATATTTCATCGGAAAAGATCGGTGAGATAGGTGCCGCTATTTCCACAATTTCATTAGCGTTCGGTGAATTTGTTCAGAACAATAAATTCCTTGAGGTTAACCAGCCTACCCATAAGCAAGTTTGTAGGTTTCAGGACTAGTTGCGCCACTTCAGTAATCGTCTTGCCGATGTATTCCACCTTCAACTCAGTGATCAGCAGAAGAGCATTGTGAAACAGCTAAGTGTGAGGAACCAAGAATTACAGATAAGCGCTGGAGCGTTAAGTTTGGAGAGTGAACAGCCGAATGGGGAAGAGGGTACTTTAGTTCATCAGTTCCAAGTTAGAAAGGCCGAAACCCAGGCTCTTATGGGATCCATCAGAGAGTCTTCTGCTATAGTGCCAAATCCTGATTTGTGTTTATTAATTAGTATCACTGTACTAGCTGTTGACCAATTGAACCAAGAACGTGAAGTGTTACGCTTGATTGCGCCGTTTGAATTACATGCTGACGCCTTGCAGACCTCGCATTTAGACATTCTTTCTCTTCTTTATCCTTTGTGTAAGGGTTTGTTAAGCGAGCTGTTGTCAGGTGTATTCTGAGAGTGGGGTGGTGTGGGGCAGCTTAGGGCATGTGTAATTCAAAGGAAGTTACCAGCACACTTTAAGAACAAACTTGAGCGCTTGTGTTATTGGCAAGTACAGGCTTCGAATGAAACCTTGTTTCAGTACATTGATCGTGTTCTGTATTGCTGTCTTGGCTTTGAGTATGCATAACACCCAACAGGTCAGTATTTCTACTTCCTTA